>NW_011500497.1:121169-139086 GCF_000495115.2 Populus euphratica
GTAATTAATAAAATATTACACAGTGCACCATAAAGTTTTTCGATAAACTTGCTTCCGCCAAAGAATTTTTATATATCTGCTTTTATGTATAATAAATACTGTAAAAGTACTTTCAACGATGAAGAAGAAAGATCTTAGCTGCCATTTATAAAATTTACTGTAAGTCATAGTTCAGCAAAACTGCTGGAAATTCTTATTGAGTAAAGCTACTATATGTCTCGAGCATCCCAACAGCAGGAGCGGTGCAGAAAATGGAGTTAATCAGCACGAGCCTTGAACAAGTCTAATCGCTTAGCTGTTGAACACTTTACTCGCCACATGGATTCGTGGAATTCTCTGTAAGTGAAATCTTTATAGATTGCTGGATGATCCCTGTCTACCAACTTCCTAGCCGGTCCTATCATAGCATCATCCGATGGATAGCAATAACTGGCAATCGATACACGCTCTTTCTCACAGTTCACAATAGCTTGATGAAGCAAACTCTTGTATCTGTAGTTACTAAGTGCCTGGAAACAAACAAAAGAAAGAAAAACCAGTCATCTCTGAATCAATCCATAAATTTATTTTTTTCCTAACCAGTAAAAGATAAGTTATATATCGTTCAAGAATGTTTTTATATTACTATATAGATGGATTTGTTAATTGATCACCTGCAGGATATCTCCAACATGAACAACAACGGCGTTTGGAAGAGGATTAACATTTATCCACTTGTCATCATTAATAACCTGAAGTCCAGGCACATCATCTTGCATCAGAATAGTGATTACAGTTGGATCAGTGTGAGTCCGAACTCCATAAGTAACATCAAGTTCTGATTCCCGACAAGCTGGATAGTAATTAATGGACACATAATGTCCTTTTAATATCTTGTCTATGTAATCCCTTTCCAGGCCCAAGCTCTCTGATATGGCCTCGAGTATTGCTACCTCCACCTCTCTCACACTTGCGCAATATTCTCCAACATTTTCCCTGTCAAAAATTATATTGTAAATTAATGAATACAGCACAATTTTAAATAAAGAAAATTAGGTCTAGATAAGTGTATAGATGTCAGAGCTTGTTTACCTGAAAGAAGGAGGATTTGAAGGCCATTGGCTCATGTATTCTTCAACGGGATGCGAGTGGAATTTCAAGGATTGCCTCGAGACAAAGATATTCCGGGTCCTATCTTCAAAGCCTGTGACCAGCCTGATGACACTGTTCGGGTCAGTAGAGCGAAATTTCAACCTTTCTTCATCCGGCAAGTGGAAGAACTCTCTTGCCGTGTCCAGCATGTTGTTGATCTTCATTTCTGGAATCCCATGGTTCTTCACCTGATGTTGTAGCATTGATTGTTAGGACTAGAATTAATTTTGAATTTAGAAAAGAGATTTTTACTTCATGAAGAATATATTACATATGATTTGTGAGCAGGGAAGGTTGATAAGCATGGTTGTGACTATTCAAAAATAAAAAATAAAAACTCAACGCTGTTAATTACTTTTCTGTCCTTTTTACTATCACTCAAGTTCTGGAGTTATATTGCATTTAGCAGCAGCAACAATAACAATTTTATCATCGATTTATTACAGAATTTAATGTAGAGAATAATCTAAGCACTTCGATTATGATCATGAAGAATGCATGCACCAACATAAATTTTGTACCGCAAAAAACCCATTTTTCTCGCATGCAAGGCCAATCTGTTTGATGATCTCAGATCGGTGAGGACCGAGAAGCGCTTCCATGTCGATGATAGGGGTAGAGCCATCAGCTGATACATCAACATCAGAGGGAGTTGGAACCTCTGAAAGGGGATCAGTGTAGGTGTACGGAGCGTTTTTGGCCGCAGCTGAAGCAAGGTGATCACCAGCTTGTTGCAATAGAGTGGGAGCCATGATTAAACTTGAAATGCAGTGCCTGCCTTTAATTTGTGGCTTGTATATTTGATGATCTGAGCCTGTTGGTTTGCAGCTGTATGATTCCCTATTTATATGAAAAACATTATGTAGCTGTGTGGTGGAAAATCAAACTTGTTAATGGTCACAATCAGTGGCGTTGTCTGCCGGTCCAAGGACTCCGTAAACAGTCCTCATTCTTTTTCCCCAAAACAGAAGGTAAATCGTTAAGGAAACAAAAAAAGGAAGGCAGAACGAAGAATCAACGTCTAATTTCAGAAAAAGGGCAGGAGGAAAAAAAAACCAGTTTACCTAGCTAATTAAAATCAAAATTAAATTAAATCTTAAAATTTCAATGAAGAATTGGAAGCTGAAATCATTTGACAAATCTCAAAAAAATAAATAAATTATATTACAAGTGAAAGAGGCGTAGAAACCACCAATATTATATAAAATAAATAAATGATACAAAATAAATAAATAAAATTGAAAATAAATAATCTATCACTAGATTAAAATTATTTAAATAGAATCCAATCTCAATTAATAAATAAAATATTTTTTGAAGAACAGTTTGTTATGCATGAACTCATTACAAGTTGAGAATAATAGAAGACTTAATCTATTAGGTTGCCACCCTTTTCTATTTATATATATTGGACAATGTAAAATAGTTAATGTAGACATTAAAAATATGAATAATAATCTTTTCATAAATATATACAAGCCTATAATATATAATATACTATAATATGCCCTCTCTCAAGTTGAGGGTATGGCTTTAACCCGAAACTTGAATCTAAGAGTAGTAAAAAAAGTAATGGAGAAAGGTTCGTAAGAACGTTTGCAAACTGATTATTGGAAGAAATAAAGTGAGTTTGAATGGTCTATATAGCAACTTTATTATGTATAAAATGATAATCAGTGTCAAAATGTTTAGTATGAGCATTAAAGATAGGTTTGGTAGAGAAGTAGTATCCATATAATTACACCAAATCTTAGACACAAAAAGAGAAATTTGTAGATCTAACAATGAATGTTGAAGTCATATGATCTCAGAAGTGCCATAAGTTAAGGCTTCATATTCGGCCTAAGTAGAAGAACGAGTCATAATGCGTTATTTCCTTGACTTTCAATATATCAGTGTATGTCTAAGAAAAATAAGATAGTTATCCGTAGATTTATGATCATCAACACTACTAACACTATCAACAAGTGTAAAAACATGCAAGGAAGAGGAAGAGTTACGACTGATATGAAGATGGAAGGAAATTGTACCATGAGGATAATGCATAATGCATTTAATGACAACCCAATATGCATCTTCAGAAGCATGCATACACTGATAGACTTTATTAACAACAAAATAAATATCTAGTTTCATCAAAATGAGATATTGAAGAACACCAAAAGTTTATCGAAATTGTGTAGGAACAAAAAACAAGCAATCAAACACTTTAGCAACCTTTGATATAAAAATAAGAGTATCAACAGACTTGCAAGAAGATATATATGCCCGGTGAAGGATGTCAAGAATATATTTATCTTACTGGAGCATGATACCCACAATATTAATGTTGTACCTCAATTTTGGATTCACCAAGATTTTCTCAAATGTTATTTTATTTCTATTATTATTCATAAAAATCCAAAAATTAAGAAAAAATTTAAAATTAAAAAATATATTTTTCTCAAGTCAACCGCATCTTTCCATAAAAACCGATTCCACCGGGTTAATACGGGTTAAACCATGTCGACCAAGTTAAAAAACAAAAGAGTTTTAAGGCAGTTTTATGTCAAAATTGAGTCCATCGGGTCAATACAGGTTCACCATGCCGACCAGAATAAAAAAAAAAAAAAGAGTTCCAGGCCATTTTGGGTCAAAATTGTTATTTTTGGTTAAAACCCGGTCCACTGGGTTGATACCCTTCATTTTTTTTGTGTTTCAATATAATTTTCGATAATTAAACTTGGTTTTTAGCGGTTGAAACGAGTTTTTTCTAATACTGATTTGATTTTTTAATTTTACCCATATAAATATTAAATATTATATGTAATAAAACAAAATCAATAATGCAAAAAAAAATTTCATAGCAGGCAGGGCAGTTGTAGCGATAAAATTTTTCTTGGGCTATAAATACCCAGTGAAAATTCGCATAGAGGGGAAGGAAAGAAAAAAAGAAAAAAAAAAGATTTGTTACTACTATTAAGTTACGTACGAGTTACCAATGACACAATATATGAGATTTGTTAACTAGTGCAAAGGAATAGCAAAAATAGAAGACATGTCAAAAATAATATCAATCTCTAAAAATAGAAGACTCATCCAAAATATCGACATTTAACCATAAAGAAGAGAGTTATGTCCGAGTTACCAAAAAAGAAATAATGGACATAATTCATATTTGGTATTTCAACTTTTGACATCGGTCCTTTTCTGTAAAAAGAAAAGATATATCAACAAACAATGTTCAATAGAAGACATGTAAACAAATCAAAAAACTAACTTCAGTCCCTAAAAATAGGTGACTCGTCTAAAATGTTCACTTGATAATGGTAAGATTTTCTTAGTACAAGATCCTCTTCTTTGAATTCTCTTTGTTGGACTTTTCGGTCATATGCTTTGGCCATCCTTCTTTGGTATAGCTGGTGATGGCAAATTGCAATCAACCTCTTCTCACTTATCATGTTTAACTGCTCATATTTCACTTCAGCCAATTCAGCTTCTTCTAGTTCAGATTTTATTAGTACTCTCAAAGATGAAATTTCTACTTCCAAAGACATCACAGCCTCCATCTTAAAAACTAATGAGTAAGGTGTCAAAATTAAGATATAATAATTGCCCTATTAGATCTAAATTGGCAATACTAATGAGTTACCAATGAGATTTGTTACTACTATTAAGTTTTTTGGCTATTTCTTCACATTAGTAAGATATTGATTTTTTAAAAAATATCATAACCATTAGATCTAATAGTATTCAGTTCTGGACCTTTGATTTTAAAGGATCTAATAGGGCTTACTATACTAGATTAAAACTCAAATCCATCTCAGCTTTTAAAACAATCTGCCCTTCGATTCTGTCGTGCCACATCATCCAGTGTACCAAGCTATCGGTGCATCTCACCACACTACAACAAAGCTTAGTCCATCTAGATCGTCCGATCAACTTGCAGATCAAACCAACCACAGCTGAAGGATCATTTCAACTGTCATCCAACGGTTCAAAACCTTCAGCTGCACTGGTTTACCATGTTAACATTCGCACTTTAGCAAATCTTGGAGGCTCTTTCTCTCCTCCTATCAGTGATTATATCTCTCATTTGATCTCTCACCTCCAATCGCTTAAAGCCTCCAAACCAATATAGAAAGGTTAATCGCCTCCTTTAAAGCAAAATCCAGGCTGTTTTCATCGCTTTCACTGCCCCATTTGGCTAGAAAAAGGTTGTGATTTCTTCGACCATCAAAGCTTTAAACCGTCAATTCTCTCTCATCGGCCATCAACGGCCATTGAAACCACCGTTATCAGAATCTTCACCCTCAAATCTACCAGAATCAATCCTTTTTGGTCGGGAACCTCGCCGAAGAATTTCACCCCCTCCAATAGTGACCACGCGTGGGATACACGCGTTATTAGGGGTATTTTCATAATGTTTTGAGAAATTCAAGGGTATTTCAGTCTTTTACCTATATAGTGGCACTCAGGTAATTTTTGGGATTCCTAATGGTATTTATTTAATTTTATATATATATAAGTACTTGTAAAATTTTCTTTGAATGTTGTAAAACAAAAACCAAAATAAATCTAAAAAATAATGATGCGGGTCTAACACCCATCTTATCGTGTCATCATTTATGGGTCCAAAGCTCAATTCTTAAATATGGTTATTCCAATTTCTCAATGATACCAACATAATTTTTTTGAATGAATATTGTTTGTCGACACATCTCTTTTTTTTATAGAAAATGAATGATGTCAAAAGTATAAATACCAAATATCTATTATGTCTATTATTTCTTTTGGTAACTCTCCTTTGTAGGGTTAAACGTTAATATTTTAGACAAGTCTTCTATTTTTAAGAACTGATGTCATTTTTTTGTTTTTTACGTGTCTCCTATAGAACACTGTTTGTTGATACGTCTCTTTTTTACAAAAAAATGACCGATGTCAAAAGTTGAAATACCAAACATGAATTATATGCATTATTTCTCTTTTTGGTAACTCGGATGTAACTCTCCTCTTTATGGTTAAACATCGATATTTTGAAAGAGTTTTCTATTTTTAGAGACTGATGTTATTTCTTGACATGTCTCCTATTTTTAGGAACTGACGTTAACCATTTTTAAAAACAAATTGCAAATAAACTCAAAATATAATAGCATTTGAATCAAATAAAAAACACACAAGTAAGAGTAACTTTTCTCTTGAAATGATATTTTAATTGTAGTATCTACTTTTTTTTAATCATAACTAACTTAATACCTGAATCTTCGGGACCAGTGTCTAATTAAGGATTTGTAGTTTATTCAAATTACTAGATGGTGACTCAAATAAAATCTTCATTTCTCCTAATCGATTAATCCTTTTGTTAAATAATAAAAGTGGAGTCACCGCGCGATGTCGTGTATCAACAATTAAGATAAACTTTAATGGTCAGAAAATAATGAACAACTTTTAAATTCTAAAGCTTAAACTTTGAGCTCAGCAACTGAATTAATTGGTTAAACAAGAATAAATTGCTTTTAGCAAACATAATATTATCAATATAAATTAAAAGATAAAAAATATCATTATCCATAAATACAATAAATAATAATCTGTCAATTTTAGAAACATGAAAGCCAATAAAAAACAATTAAAGCCTCTATGGAGTGAGAGTCATAACAACAACAGCAAGGGAAGATTCAAAAACAAAGGGGAAGGAAAAGTTTAGGGATGCGCGGCAGCAGTAGGGGAAGCTTTCAGAGCAGAGGGAGAAAGAGAAGTTTGCACTGTTGACGGAGAAAAAGAGTACATTAGAGAGAAGAAAGAAGATTTTTAAAGTCTAATAGCTCTATGCGTGTTGTTATATAATTTTTAAATCATCTTTTTGATAAAATATTCAAAAAATTTAAAAATAATGAAAAATAATAAAAATCTAAAAATAGTGAAAAACAACAAAAATCTAAAAAATATGTTTTTTAATATATTTTTATTATTTTTACATTTTAAGTATAGTCTCAAAAAACTTTAAATTTTCAAAAAGATAAAGCATGCCCATTCAACTTCTGAATTAGGTTCATAATCAGTGGTAGTGCCAGTCAAATTACTCAGTAAACAGTCTAACCAACTTGGGATTCGTTTTGAAGCTCATCGCCATTAAAAAAAAAAAAAAAAAGTTTTGAGTATCATTTTGAAAAAGATAAAGCATGCCCATTCATCTAGAAGCAACACCTAAATAAATTACGGTGTCCACATTCTCAGGATCTTTAAACGCTTTAGTGTGCCATTCTAGAATGGCTTGCCAGCATCCTTCATGACTTGACCATTCGCTCTTAACATAATACAGAATTTCAACATTGATGTTTTTGAAACAGCTTGCTCTATATCCAAGTTGTAGCTCGATATCACAGCAGCCAAAAATATTTTCCGATTGGAAAAATATTTCTCAATTTAGCACTACAATAAATTAAAATCAACAACGTGTATGTACTAAAAGTGTGATTACTTGTACATAATAAATTCCACACAACTACTAATTTAGCGTATTTCATAGTAAGTAATTTCATAATTTAAATAAATAAATAAATCGCTACATTTCATGCGATGAGAATCCAAGAAAAAGCCTTTGGATTAATATTGAAGGATTCTTTTTGAATGTTGAGAGATGTTTTGATTCGAGAAATCAAAACAATCTCTGATTATTGATTTAATAACACTTGAAGCAACCTTCTTATATTCTTCGTGAATTTCTAGTAGAAGTAGTAGAAGTTTTAGAGATTTGTCAATGATTTAGGGGTGAGAAAAAAACCAGAAAATCGATTAAATTGAAAAAATCCGAAAAAATAACAAAAAAATTCAAACCGTAAAAAACCCGATCAAATTGATTAAAATTTAAAAACTGACTGTTTCGGTTCGGTTTCAGTTTTATAAGTCTGAAACCAAAAAAACCGAACCAAAACTAGAAAAAACCAAATCAAAAGCGAGCAAATCCAGAAAAATTGAGTTAAAACTGAAAAAACAGAGTCAAAGCTGTTTGAACTGATTTTGGTTTTTTAAAAAAAATATTTTTTTTTGGTTATTTTTTTATAAAAAACAAACCAAACCGAACCGAAAATGATCACCTCTACTATTATTTTTATATTATTCTACATAGAAAATATAAATTGAATATTATAATATAGAAACAAATGAAAGATTATCATAATTTTTTTTGGGGTCTTGGATTTGATTTTTCCTTTTCTTCATACATTTATTTATTTCTTAAAATAAATTCATGAAAGTAATTAATAAATTATTACACAGTGCACCATAAAGTTTTTCGATAAACTTGCCTCCACCAATGAATTTTTATATATCTGCTTTTATGTATAATAAACACTGTAAAAGTACTTTCAACAATCAAGAAGAAAGATCTTAGCTGCCATTTATAAAATTTATTGTAAGTCATAGTTCAGCAAAACTGCTGGAAATTCTTATTGAGTAAAGCTACTATATGTCTCGGGCATCTAGTAAAAGCTAACAACGTGCAAAGCACGACGTTAGGGTTATTAAAAGCTTCTTTAAGCACCCTTATATTAAATAGCTTATGCTGTATAAATTGAATTGATTGAATCAACTTTATTATACTATTTTTTTTTAATTAATATGGATGTTCAAATCAGTTTGTGTGCATCTTGATTAATTTTATGAGTTTTAAAATAAAAAATTATATAAATCTATAATAACCCTGAGATTTGTATAATTTTTAAAGAACAAATCTAGAACCTGATCAGTTAAATTACACCTTTCAAAGTTAAATTAAAAAATATTTATTTATTTTCCATAGAGATAAAAAAAAAAAAATTCCACAATTATTCAATATCTAGAACCAAAAGTCATGTATGCCCATTTGTTTGGTGGAATGTAGACTTTTTTATGGAAAATTGCTTTTATCAAGTGAATTCCTTGGAAATAAATTATTGCACTGTCATGCAAAATAAAATACAAAATATTTTTGGGTATTTAGTTATGCCATAAAATATAAGTTGAAAAATAACATTTTAATTTTATATTTTTTTTCAAGTTTATAAAAAGAATAAGACCAAAACTAGCAAATGAAAAGGTTGAAGGATGATAAAATTAAAAAAAAATCTTAATTTTATAAATTATCTAAAATAAAACATATAATAATTAAAAGAATAATGATCAAATTTGACATATAAACAAGTTAAAGGGGGATGAAATTTAAAAAAAAATCCAATTTCATAAATTACTTTCAATAAAACAAATAATAATAAAAAAATAGAGATCAAATCTAATAAATAAAAAGGTTGAAAGAGGATGAAATTAAAGAAAAAAGTCAATTTTATCCATTAATTATTTCATATAAACAAATAACAATCAAACGAATTTGTACCAACTCTAACATATAAAAAAGTTAAAAGATAATGAAATTGAAAAACAAATCCACTTTAATAAATTATTTAAAATAAAATGAATAACAATAAAAAATAATGATAAAATCTAATAGATAAAAAATTTATTTAAAATAAGGATAAGAGAAAAAAATAACAATAAAGAATGAAGACTAAAAATGATATAAAAATAAAATAAAATCAATTTTAAGGAAAAAATTGAAAAAAATAAAAAATAAAAAATTACTTAAAACAAAATATATAGCAATAAAAAGATTTAAGACTAATTTTAATATAATTAACAAATAACATGATATTATTGAAATTTTTACAACTTTAAAAAAGTGAGTTTCACCCAAAAATTAAAAATAAATATTTTTCTAGAAAACAAGTTAAATTATTATTTGATTGAAAAATATTTTTTATTTACAAAATTCTTTTAATATAAAATAAACACTTGAAATTTTATTCCTATAAAAGCACTTTCTATCAAACAAAATGGGGGCTAAGCAAACCTTTCAAGAATCAACCACGGCCTCATTATTTGACTGTCTGCTGTCGGATTAAAAGCAAAATGCGATGTCTTTGGTACAAATTATTCCAAGACCTAGTGGTACAAATTACTGTAGGTATAAACAGGCCCAACACTCAAAGGAATTAAGCTCGATACAAGAAGAGGTAAAGTTTATATATAATTGATAGTTGCAGTGTGGATGCTACAGTTATAAATGATGATGTAATTCAAGACGTTATGATTAGTGTAGTGTTCTTTTCAAATTAAAATTTAAAGGTTAAATGGATGATAGGTATCGATATCATAAATACAAACAATACTATTCCTTCGGAAAATTACAGCTTCTTGGTAAATATTCATTCAACTTAAGATTTTATATTCAAATATTATCACTGTTTTTTTAATTAAAAAAGTGACATATCTATATTTAATTAATTGTATTTACGAAATGAAAGCACGTGATCTCTTACCTATTGTATCTTTTATAAAAATAAAATAAATAAAGAACCCTAAGATGACCATATGATTTAGCAAATATTCCTGCGTTGTCAATCACATCAAAATGGACTAAAATATTAGGTTATACAAATCAACGAATGGCTAGCCAAGTGATGTCCCACTTGACGACATGAAAGAAAGAAAGAAAGAAAGAGTTGGAAATCTATGATCCTAGTTTCCACGTGGAGTTAGAAGAAATTAACAAAGCGGAGACTACTTTTTTAAAGCTATCTTGGTCTTGGTGTGAAATCGACAAAACACATGGAAAGGCGCACACAGTTTTAGGGGAAAAGGCTTTAGTAAGAGCTATAATTTAGATTAATGGAATATTTCTTCCATGTAAAAGCTGTGCCAAAAAAAAATCACCGATTAATTTACTAATAAAAACATGATGTAGGCTAGTGTCTCGTTGAAAATTTTAGATTCATCGACAATTCAATTAGTAATTTAAATTTCAATAGATAACCCATTAAAATATTCATAGTGATAATTAAAATAAATGATGAACAACTCTCGTTAGTCTATTCATTATTAAATATGAATGACAAATAATCGACAAGCTAACGCTATTAGTATTTTTGGATTTAAAAGTGTTAAACTAATAAAATTCTCAATTTTTTTATAATAATTTTTATTGTATAACTCATGGAATGAATTTTAATACATTCAAAAATTATTATTTATTACTTAAAAAATTTAAATAAAATATTGATGAGAATATTTATTATTAATAATGTAATTATCAATTTAAAATTCAAATTGAGTAATTACAATGTAATATTCCATTATCATTTGCATATAAATTCAATATTACATCAAAACATGAACTAAATAAATTAAATTAACAAGTAATCGATAACCAATTAATTATTTATCGGTTAATTATTCAATTCTGTTATAAAATAATACAAATCATATATTGGGATCTCATCTAAGAATTTAAACTATTAAGTTAAATTGATTATTTGATAAGGTATCAGAACCTTGATAACTAAACATTTATGAGTTCGAATCTCATCACTCTTATAGCACAAGGTAATATAAATATATTTCAATTTTAAACTTAAAGAGCTTTTACTTGAATGGAGATATAATACATCTAAATTACAAAATCAAACATAATTTCACCAAATTACAAAGAAATTTAATGTTTTATCTTTTGATATAGGATTTCATTTCTCCTTCCGGAAAAAAGAAAGAAATTATTTAACATTTCCTAAACATATTAATTAATATAGAAGAATGATAGGGTTTATAAATTTCTTTTGATATATCAATATGCTTGAAAAATAAGGCTTTTATTCACATTTTATTGAACATAATCTTCAGTGTCCTTTGTGAAGTAAACCATGACATCTTAACCTGATAAGGAGTGATCAGGTCGATTTAAGAAGCAAACCCTTTTGTGTCAGTAAGAGAACAAGGTGATTAGTTCGCCTATAGAAAAAACCCTGCTTTGTGAAACAATCAGCCTAAAAATTGCTTCAAGAACCATAAGATCATCGACTCTGATACTAGTTTGTTAGGGAACCTTCTTGTATTCAGGAAGATACATGGGCTTTACTGTCTATATTGAGCCTGCGCATTCAAGGGATTGTATACAATAAATAATACCATCCCCAGCCTAAAAGAATTGCGACCAGATGCACTACATGTTGAAATTCTTGCGTGGAGTTTTGGTCTCAAACTTTGTTTCTGTAGTGAGGAGTGGGCTATTTCTATATTGAATACTTATAAAGCATGGGCTTTGTAGCTTGTTTCCGTTTGAATGTAAATGAAACCTTTTGGGTTAAAAAGAATGGTAAGGAGGCTAGAGGGCCCGCTGTTTGTATTACCTGAGACATAGCTGGCTATTGATTTGCTTTCAAAACCATGCAATTTCCCTTGATACGCCTGCAAGGTGCACGGTATACAAAATTACTAATGGCTAGGCACTTTTCACTTTTTTTAATTTGGATTTGGATTTGGAAGTTTGTGTTGTTTTCCCTGTATAAATTTTTTTTCTCATTTTTAAAAGAGATGAAGTGGATAATAGAGCATTTTTTCAGATTGCGTATTTTTTTTCTTAATTATTTAATGATGGGGCATGGGATTAAGTTATAACTTATAAAATTTGATTAGTTACCGCTTTAAAACCATTGAATTTCTTGACCTAAATGGAAAAAATAAAAATGTACAAATGGTTGGTCCTTTCTAGGCAACTTATATAAGTCTTAGTGGAGGTGATTTTTCCAACATATTTTAGAAAGTGTTCTGATTGTCAATAAGGTTGTGCACCATGACATATTTAAGGATAGCATTGCTTAATTTTAATACTTTGGAGACCTAATTGAAATTAGAATAGTATATACCTCTTGCCTCTCTCTCTTTCTTCTAAACTCTAGAAATTATATAATCAAACTAGTCTGTGGCAATATCTCATGTGGAATCCATCCCTCGTCATTCATGGAATTCAGTAAAGTAGGTGATAACTCTATTATTTTCAATAAAAAATGAGGAATAAATTGAAATTTGGGCCAAGACAACATAATTTAGACGTTTGGGGATTTAATTGAACTTGAAATTATTTAATTAATGGAATCAGGGACCTAATTGATAAATGTCAGAAGTTCGGGGACAAAGTGAAAAATAGTCATTCCCAAGGACACCAACGGCGCCGTTTTGAAGAGCTGTTCATTATCCCTTTCATTTCGCGCGGAGAAAGCTTATTCAACAGGGAAAACTGCAGCAATTCGATCCGATCAGGGACCGCATCTTTTGCCCACGATCCCGCTCGTGGATTGATTAACAGTCCTGTAAATGCAGGACTGTAACAGGGACTGGTTTTTGGGCAATCTCTCTGGCTCTATAAAAGGTAGAGCAGAGCAGAGGCAAGGACGGAGAAAAAGACAGGGGAGAACGCAGAAAAAAAAAACCGGGGGACGACGAGCGGGAGACCAAGAGAAAAACAGAGGGGAAAACACAAACACAGGGACGTCAAACAAAGAAGAAACCCAGACGGGGAACAGAAAAGGAGAAAAAAAAACCAACAGGGAGAAAAACCAGAGAAGCACGTGATAGAAAGAGAGAACGGAGAGAGAGAGAGAGAGCCAGAGACACAGTCCCACAGACAAGGAGGAACAAACAGGGCAAACCAACACAGAATCAGTCAAAACAAATTCACAGAAAGCCGTGAGCATAAAGAGAGGAAACGACAGAACAAAAAAAAACAAATATACAGAGAAGAGAAGGAAAGAAAAGTAGAGGAGCAACACAGAGACGAGTATTGACTCGGCCATTGTCTTCATCCCTGCAGAAAAAGAACCGAAATCATCAGTTTCCAGAGAGAACCGACATCATCATCATCTTCGTTCGTTCATCACTAAAAAAACCCAGAAGCAGAGAGGAGACGAATGAACAGGAGGAACAGCCAGCCACCACGCCTTCGTCATCGTCTTCGTTCCTGCTTCCAGGTAAGCTTCCCGCTCCCTTTCATTTATAGTTGTATAAGTACAGGGAGAAGGTAATTTTAATTACCTTCCCACTGTGCACAGCATGCGTGAATAGTTCACGCATGCATGCCTGAGCCAGCCGGGTCACTGGCTTAGGCCAGTGACGGGTCAGGTTGGCTGGGTTTAGCCCAGCCCATACTGGCTGAGCTGGGCCCAGCCCCCAAAAAAACTAAAAATATAAAAATAAAAATAAATTTATTATATTGAGTTATTCACTTATGCTAGAGTCCAGAATAAAAATATTGATGTAAATTTATTTTATTTTATTATATTTTACTTTTATTTAGCTACATAAAAAAATAAAAAAAAATATGTATGCTTAAAAATAAATTTATTTTATTTGTTTATTCACTTGACGTCAGAGTCAGGAATAAAAATACTGATTTAAATTTATTTTGTTTTTATATCTACATAATATTTATTAATGCTAGAGTTAAAAGTATCTGTAGTTGAATATTCATTAACGTTAGAGTCATGAATATCATATGTAAACCATCATAGCATAAACCAACAAAACATTAGCAATTTATAATAAAATCAACAATGCAGCCTGCTTCAGATATAACACTCAAAAAATGATAATATTTTTCCTTTTACGTAATCAGTCTTGTACTATAAAATCTCTATTGACCAGTTAAGGTTCCTAGTAACCATAATACCAAGTAGCGACTCTTTAAACAAGACCATTCTTCATCAAAAAATAAAATGCTAAAAATCTATTTTTTTCTATGAAATTTTTAAAGTCGCCACGATGTCCAAGTGTGACAATATTAATAAAAAAGAGAAAGTTGTTACAATATATTTGGGTGTTAGTTGTTCATGGTATATGTCGTATCTTGGTGGACATCTCAACAGGGGGCTAAAATGTATATTAAAAATTGGGGATCACTATCTAGTAATTAGATAAAACTAGGTATTCTAAAATGTGTACTTGTTCTAGAAATTAAAATAAAGGGTTAGTTATGCTTAAAAAAGGAACAATATCACCCTTATAACATTTTTTCTTATGAAAGATTATCTTTACTATGTGTTTTCTTCAAAAAATATCTTTTGGATTGTCTTTAATTATCCTAATTATTTTTAGTTTATTTTCAATTTATGACTATAATCATCTCGTGAGAAATTTAACGTCAGTTCTAAAAATAGAAGATATTTTAAAGATGTTGACATTAAATTCAAAAAAGAAATTTTTATTGAAATTTCTAAAGATAGGCATAACCCATATTTGATTTTAAAATCTAGACATAGATCCTTTTAAAAGAGGATATGTCAAAAACAATGTTTATCCCTAAAAAAATTTCATTGAAGTTATTAAAGATAGACATTAGACCTATATAAATGATAAAAATTAAGCTTTGAACCATTATTAATGATGTAAGTTGGATTTTAAACCCAAGTGTTAGCTACATGGGTCTTAATAGGATTTGAATTTCAGTTTATTTATTTTTATTGGTTTTTTATATTATTAATTTTTTAATAATTTTTTTATTTTTTTATCATACGAGAATATCACTACAAAAATAGTTTTTTCACAATATAAAAAAAAACCACTAAAATATCAATATACACAACATTTGAATACACAAATGACATAAATACTTATTCAGGATTGCAAATTAAACTTTGAGGTGTAAAAACAACAGAAGTCGCTGGAAAATCAGTTTGGGACACGTGTCGCGCATGCCAAGATATTCGAGCATATCCTTGCTGGCTTCATGGTTTTGCTTGATCTGGGGGACAAAATCGTGGCATAAAAACATGAGATTTTAGGTTATAATTGTAGCGGGCATGCTGGATAATCATCACCATGTGATTTTGTTTCCGTTGGGGATCATTCAAAGCTGCATATTGATGCCAATAAAATGCATGAAGGAGGCTTGAAACCTGGGACTTTTGGCTGGAAAAGATGAAAGAAGAATTTGCAATTAAATCCCTGAATTTCTCTAATTTTTAGTGTAGTCCTTGGTCTTTTGAATTTTAATTTTTTGTTCCATTCAATTAAGGTTCTAATCTTGGATTTTCTTTTCAATTTCATCCTTAGTTTAATTAATTGGACCCTTTAATTTCTCCATCATCTCTAATCTAGTCCTTAATTTCTAGAATTATACAATTTTGACCAATCCAACTCACAATTTCAAATTTCTCTTCAAATATGTCCCTCATTGACTTTTTAATTTGGTCAAGTGTTTCCAATTCATCATTGGTTCTTCAATTTTTATAATCTTAGCCAAGTTAAAGTCAAATTAAATTCTTTTACTTCAATTTCTCTTCCAATAAGTTTTCCATTGCAACTTAAACTATTCTTGGATTTAATTGATCTTCCCAAAATTAATCTTTAACTTGTGAAATTCAATCATTGGTCCAATTTCACCCCAACTATATTTATATTTTTTATATTATATTTTTCTTTTGTATTTTTGTATTTTTTTTTTGTTTTATGATCATTGTAACTTAATTTGACACATAAAAATTAAATAAAAATGAAAAAAATAAAGAAATGATTAAATTATACTAAATTTACTAAAACTGCATATTTTATTTTTGGATTTTTGTTTTTATTTGAAAATATAAAAAAAAAGGTTAAAAATTGAATTATGACAATTATCATGAGATGGAGACAATAGAGAAAAACATGTTTGGTTGGACAAACTAAGACCTAGACATAAAAATAAAATTGTTCAAGTGAAAGTTTTTGAAATAAATTTATGTATTTTCAAAATAGAAGGTACAAATAAAATATTTATTTAAAAACAATATATATTATATTTTATTCCTAAAATATCTTTTAAAAAACTCTTAGCTTTAAAATTATCTCATCTTTTTAAGTAAATAACCCTATCAGTTTTGACTTAGAAAACAACAACTATCTTCTTCTCTTAACAATCACAGATATTTTTCATATTAGAATCATCTCTCTTGCTATTATTACTTCTCAGCCAATTCCTTGCTTCACTAGATTTTCAAGTACAAAGCGAAGAAAGGCAGGAACCTTCGTGCAATTAAGCAAGTGATAGCTAGTGCCGGTCTCTGTTTATTTTCCATTGATTGGCATTTTTATTTTGACCAGATGTTCATATCTTGCTGGAGCAGTAGTGGAAATTGAAAAAATTTGCGATTGATCTGATCTCTTGCTTTTCTTCTGATAAATAATAGTTCGAATATTTGATTGTTTTCTTCATTCTACCGGTAGAAGCTTAGAAAAATATTGCCCGAAACAAAATCTACTTTTATAATGCATATTGTAATTCATTTAGTATTACAATATTGATTAAATAATTTTTTTATATTTTATTTTTTCTTATCCATTGTCAATTAAATATATATAATAAATAGATAATTATTCTGTTTAATATACCATTATCAAACACAATTACTCTATTTCAAGACGCTAATTATCTTTGTTTTTTTCTAATGTGGTACAGTAATGAAACGCTAATTTATTAATACATGGTTTGATCGGGAATACATATAATGTTTTCTAGGTTGTATTATTAGAAGGCTTGAACAAGTCCAAGCAGCATTCTTCTAGAAGTCCCTTGTTCCAAAACTTCTCATAGTATTCACCGTATGTAAAATCTCTATAGACTGCAGGATGCTCGTCGTCGACTAGCTCCTTTGGAGGCCCGATGACAGCATCCGGTGAAGGACAATAGAACGTCGGTATAGATATTCGTTCTTTATCACTGTTCACAACCGCTCGGTGAAGCACACTCTTGTAACGATCATTGCTAAGCACCTTATCATAATAAAATAAAATAAAATAAAAGAATTCGTTAGAATAAGGGGAAAAAAAAAGGTTGTTAATTGCGTTGTGGAACTCATGCTTAATAATTAATCATCAAATTAAGCTCGTGGACTTGCAGACGTATATAACAGTGATTAGAGGTTGTTGGAGCTTTTTTTCCAATTTAAAATTATCAATATAAATCCAATAG
>NW_011505976.1:0-1428 GCF_000495115.2 Populus euphratica
TATAGGCTAAAATTAAGAACTATTGATTTGATGACTAATTGATCAATGGGTGGCCAACTCTTGACTTGGTGACAATCTTTATCTTCTCTTGTCTACCCAAAACATCATTGATAACGTCGAAATTGGAACCACTTGAAAACATGAAAGTTCTATAAAATTGGCTCAGCTTTCCTGGAAAAAAAGTGGAGGTCATTTGGACTTCTAGAACACCAGATATTGGTCAAACACTGAACAATGTTCGGGCTACAGGACAGAATCAGACTTCTTCATTATTACTATAATTTGGCCTTAAAAATAGCCTTTTTAAATTTTAGGCTCCCATGAAAGTTGTAGGCCTATTTCTTACCTTTCCATCCATATAAAATAGATCTAAATCTGAGATCTACAACTCTAGATACGACCCAATTACCAAACAGTGTTCCAGTTTGGATTGTGCCAACATCTCTTTTCTAAGTTTCATCAAAGTTTTAAAATAGAAAAACAATTTGCAACTTCTACAAAGCAAGGTATTCATCATTCAACTTTCATTAATCTATCTAAATAAACAAATGCTCATTAAATTTATATATCGACTCAATACTTCTTAAACAAGATATTAATAAACCTTTCTTTTATGCTCAATATATCAACACATAGTTATGGGACTTTACTTCGAAGAAAACAAAATTTTTGTTCTAATGATTAAGGTTAACTTTCTAGGATCGAGATTTTTTTTCCTTCTTTTTTTTAAAAATACACACACACACATGTAACTTAAAGCATAATGCATCTTTAACACATGTATTGAGTTTTCGGCTAATGACTCCTTAACCAGTTGGTCTTAGGGCATTAGGTGTTGAGACACCCCTATAAGCTTAGTAACTCGGGTTGCTGATACTGATACGTAGATAGTGCAATGTTTGATTCCTTTGAACTTTTCTCCCTAACCCATATAACAAGTGTTGGGCCAATAGCTTCGTAGTCAGTTGAATTTAGGGTATTAGGTATTAAAATACCCCTTCAGGCTTAATTGCTTAGGTTAGGGAGGCTACGAAACCAAACTTATCTACATTTTTATTATCATTATTTTTTTTGCTCTTTTTTTTTATTTCAAACAAGTATAGTATAAACTCTTTTTATTACTCAATTGGAAACCACACAAAAAGAAGATTTCAATCAGCTTATAAATTGTTAACATGATTACATTAGTTATCTTATTTGAATACTGCTAATATTTGTAAAGATTGTCAGTTATTCATGATTATAACTTATGGTAACAACAAATCAAGTTTCTTTCATAGCATACAGGTGTAGGTTATACCATACAGTTAAGTTATGAAAGTGCCAAGTATTTATTATATCAAGTGTTATACAACATAAATCTAGATTAGTCATTTAACAAGCAAAGTATTAAAGAGTAAACAAGATAACAAATACAAAACATGTTAG
>NW_011505976.1:1574-2701 GCF_000495115.2 Populus euphratica
TAAACAAGATAAAAGTTAACTAAGTAAAGGAAAGGAAATGAAAGGCATAAACTTAATATTAATGAAAGCAAAACTTAAGCAATACAAAGAG
Source organism: Populus euphratica (assembly GCF_000495115.2). Classification (NCBI taxonomy): domain Eukaryota; kingdom Viridiplantae; phylum Streptophyta; class Magnoliopsida; order Malpighiales; family Salicaceae; genus Populus; species Populus euphratica. Next base: position 1,666 of record NW_011505976.1, read on the forward strand.
AGAAAATAAGAGCATGATCTTGATCTGAAAACCAAGATACCTAAATACTTGGCAAATGCCTCCTTTTATAGGCCAAAATTGGGAACTATTGATTTGATGACTAATTGAAGAGAAGGTGACCACCTCTTAACTTGGTGGCAATCCTTATCTTTTCTTATTTGCCCAAAACATCATTGATAACATCAGAATTAGAACCGCTTGAAAACATGAAAGGTAGGAAATTGTCTCAGCTTTCCAGGAAAAAAAATGGAGGTAATTTGGACTTCTAGAACTCCAGATATGGGCCAAACACTGAATAGTGTTCGAGTGGCAGGACAAATTCGGACTTCTTCGTTGTTGCTATAATTTGGACTTGAAAATGGTCTTTTTAAATATTGGGCTCCTATGAAAGTTGTAGACCTATGTTTTAAATTTTCATCCATATAAAGTAGACCTAAATTCGAGATCTCCAGCTCCGAATATAACCCAATTACTGAATAGTGTTCCGATTTGGACTCCACCAACATCTCTTTTCTAAGTTTCACCATCTCTTTGTCCTTTCAATTTTAGTTCCTAAACTCATCAATAAATCCTTTCATTTATGTGATAGGCCTACATTTAAAATGAACATTTACCACAAATTAAAGGTATCTTATCTTATTAGATATGTTATTATAAAACATGCTTTAGTTAAAAAGTTATTGATACTTCAAGTGCAAAATGATGAATATGTTAAATGAGTATATGAACAAAATTTAGTGATAAAAATGCGAGAGTTTATAAACCTGAATATTTCAAGAAGTATTTTGATAGACCTTGTTATGAATATTGCAAATAACCATTGAAAAATGTTCAGCAAGATACGTCTCAAGAGTCAATAAAATTCCTCCTTACTCTGTCATCTTAGTAACAACAGTTTACAAATGGTTTATGAAAAGCAAAACATAGTTAGTTTTTCTTTTTTAATATTAAATACTACCCTCTTTCCCCAACCAAAATGAGACATTGTCCTCAATTTTCTACGATAGAAAGATAGAGTATAGAAGACATCACCTGA
>NW_011505979.1:0-2699 GCF_000495115.2 Populus euphratica
AAAATTATTGTATGAAACAAAATAGCGCAACAAATTAAAAAAATAAAAAAATTATAAGAAACCAACTCTTCTCTACTTAACATTCTTTATGTTAAGCTGTAAAGAGTTAGAATCAAGTCTCATCTATAAAGTAATACTTTGATGTACCATGAAGAAAATAATTTGGAGGTTAGGAGCAGCGTCATTAAAAATAATATCATTTGGATAAAGTCTAAAATTTCAAACAACACATGAAAAAAAACTGCTATGAGAGATTCTGTTGCTTGCCTTTAATCATAAAAGATCATTGATAGCACATATCATTAATAAATTTTAAAAAAACATGGCGAAAGCTCCAATTGAAAAGTAGTTTCATCAATTTATTCTAAAAGAAGTAGTAATAAATGAAAAGTGACTTGAAGATTCCAAACTTTTATTATATAAAAACGTATCTTGATTCTTGAAGTTTGAGGTAGTCATGATGAAATAAAAAATCTTTTATGTTTATTTTGTTTTGGATAAGAAGCCATAGAAAAAGTTGTATTTTTGATAGGGTTAGTTTTATCTAAATAGAAGATTGAAATGGTTTGGTACCATCGTAGAGCAGTTGGTTTAATATTTTGAAATAAGATTTTACATTGAAAAGATTATTGTTGTTAATTCATATTTTCTTATTAATCTTGTGGCAGAACATAGACTTGGATTCTAATAAAAATAATAAAAGTAATAATTGTTTTTTTTCAAAATAAAATAAAGGTCTGTATCTTTGCAGGAGCAGCCAGATTGCATTACTACATCAATCCATGTCAGCCACCAAAGCAAGTTCCTCTTTCTACAATGTGATGTAAACCATCTCATGGCAATGGCGACCCTGAATGTTGGTCGTCCTAATAAGAGATGGAACTAGAAACTTAGGATCTAAGGTGGATGAATTGCTCGGAAAACTTCAAGAGGATTGACATGCTTCAAAGCATATTGGAATCACCCTGTCCATCCGTGAATAAATATCTCTCTTTTTCTGACGCATCCTTGCTAAATCTTGACAGCAAGGAGCCAATCCACTATAATAGAATCATGAAAACGATGCCAAGACAGTCTATGAGCCAATCATCAGCTGCACCTTTCACGTTAATGCATGAAATTCACAAACTTTAACACCTTCAGGATCAACTTTGGGAGGAAGCAAATCGAGCTCTGAAAGCTCTACAGAAAGAGGTGGCTTGTCTTAGACTAGATAGCCAGGATGCAGCTGATACAATTGCTAAACTGCAGGCAAAAATCAGGGAAATACGCACTATATAAACCAGTTCCAAAAGAAGTTGAAATTGAAAGTGTCGTAGCTCCCAACAAGAGTGTCGGTGTTAAGCTCAATTTTGAGATTAGAAGTGCCATGGCACCTACAACACAGGATCGTCCTTGATCCGAACCTTTGGCTTAGCCCAATAACTAAAGGAAGGAAGAATGAGCTTGTGCTTGAACCAGTGGTATCAAGTGTGAATCAATTTATATTTAGGATGTGTTTCTTCACTAAGGAAATCAGAAATGGTTTCATCAATACTAGGCTGATTCTTACAACTTAAAATGATAGTACGAAGACTTTTGAATTCTGATAATAGCCTCATAAGAAATTGCATGGCTTGTTTTGTTTTCGGCCTCAAAGGTTGTGACTTGAAAATTGGCAGTAGTAATTATATCATGTTATGCCCTCAAAGAAATAATACCTGAATAACGAGTCTTAACGTCTTTGTCATCCTGTTGATAGTTTGAGAGTTCAAACCCCAACTTGAATTGCCTTGCTTGACTAGTCTGAGAGTAAACTCTCTCCCAGTGTTTCCACATAGCAATAACAGTTTGACAAGGCCTAAGACGCAAAGCGATGTCGTTGACATGGTTGGTTATCGAGAAGATTAGTTATCTTCCACTGTGCCTTCTGCTTACCATCTACAGGTTCGGGACTAGAGCCATCAAGAATGCCGAGCTTATCTTTTCCCTTTACAAGAATATGGAGATGGGACTCTTAGGAGAAAAATTCTTCGTATCAACCTTACCAGATAAAACTTGAGTGTGCTTCATGATGCACTAATTAGTTGATTAGTCAATTAAGAAATAAGAACCTCAGTAAGTTCTCAAGAGAACTAAACTAATGTAGTGGAAGTTAAAAATAACAATAAATATAGAATATAAATATTTAATAAGCAAAAAGGATTGCCGATACGAATTCAAAATTCATAGCTTTATTATTTCTAAAAATAATACTAATGAGGTCTATTTTCTTAGAAGGTTTACAAAATCTTAGTTTATGAAACTGAGAAACACAATACATAAGAACAATTAGGGTTAGTTGATTGTTTGTTTTAATTTTTATTGGTTTGTGATGGCAGAGCTTACATAAGAACAATTAGGGTTATTTGATTGTTTGTTTTAATTTTTATTGGTTTTAACTATAAATTAATTTTATATATGAAATAAATATATTTTTCAAAATGTCCATTTTTTCTCTCTATTGATTTTTGAAATTAGATTTTAAAAAAATATTTTTCATTACTTGGTTATTGTTTCGATCAGATCTAGATGGAATTTCCAGTTCTGGCCTGAATCTAGTTAAGGGTTGGTTGGAAAATTAATATTTAAAAAAAATAAAAAAAGAATTCTAGATAATGGTTTGGCCATAATCTACCATTGATTTTTTTTTTTTTAAATAAAATTAAAGTTGCGCCACC
>NW_011506161.1:0-2486 GCF_000495115.2 Populus euphratica
GAAGATATCACCTGAAATAACGAACACTGACAAAACCTGAAACACACTAAAATAAAAATAAGAAATAACAAAACACAATAATAAAACCAAAAGACACAAGTTTTTACAAACAAAAAAAAATTCAAATCGAGTTGTGAATGTGGCTCACATCTTCCCTTGGTTTTACGTCCAAGAACAGCTTAAACGCCCTCAATGGGTCGGGGATAGGCTTCCCATCCAGTTTTCTTAAAAACTGGCAAACAAGGTCTTTTTTAGTCAGATTCCCAAGACTAAGTCAAGTATGTTCTTTATGAAAATGGGTTCATAAGTCATGAATTACACGATGCTTATCTCGACTATGATGAGACTTAAGAGTCAATAGAAGATTATCTAAAGACTCTTTGTGTTTTGAAATAAATCCCACCTTTTGACAATTTTCACAGTTTTTGCGGAATGCATCTGACTCCTTGAATATGATGGGCCAGTAAAATTCACTTTGTAAGATTTCTACAATCCTCTTTTTTGATGAGAAATGATCCCCACATGCCTTAGAGTAACAAAATTTAATGAAATTACTTACCTCATTGTCGAGAATACATTTTTGAAATATTTGATCAGGACAATAATTGAATAAGTAAGGGTCATCCCAATAAAAATTTTGCTCGTTGCTCAAGAATTTTCTTTTGTCTTCAATACTCCAATGAGTTGGCAAAAATCCTGAAGCAAGAAAATTGATATTTTTAGCAAACCAAGGCATTGAATTAAGAGAAAGTAGAGTTTCATCAGGAAAGTAATCATCGATTGGTGTGATGTCGGGTGTCGAATCTATTGTCACTTTTGATAAAAGATTCGCATCAACCTTTTCGATGCCTTTTTCATCCTCGATTTCTTCCTGATTGGTCATGGCATGAGAAAATGGAAGTGTTGGCGGAGAATCAGTCGTTTCTTTGCAATTTTCAGATTCAACCCCTTCCTTTCCCTTAGAAATTGACTCATCATCTTTCTCATAAGGTTCAAGAGAGGGTTTTTCAATAACCTTACCACTGCGTAGAGTAGTGACTGATTTGACTTGATCCATGTGTTGGCTTCTGGAACTACTTGCATTTGCATTGTATTGCCCCTTAGGATTTTGTTGTGGTTGAGATGGAAACTTACCTTTCTCTTGGAAACTGAGAGCAGATGCAAATTTTGCAAGAGTATCTTTAAAATCTATTATGCTTTGAGCAAGTTGAGTGTTGATTGTCTCTTGCTTTTCAATGAATGCATACAAAGTTTCCTCAAAATTTCTTGTAGGAGGTGGAGCATAAGGAGGTGCATATCCATGATAATTTTGGAAATTATGGTGTGCTTGAAACTGTGGTTGTGACGTTTGTGCATTGTCACTCTTCCAACTAAAATTTTGGTGATTTCTCCAACCAGGATTGTATGTTTGGGAGTATGGGTTGTGGTTGGGCCTTTGGAAAGTGTTTAAAGCATGGGCTTGTTCATGGAGACATTCCTTAAAAGAAGGCAAGGTTAGACAATCGTTGGTTGAGTGTTCATTTGTTTCACAGATTTGACACACAATATTTTCAACAAATTTTAATTGACTACTCCTTTTCAATTCTAGTGGCTCAACTTTTTTAGCTAAAGATGCAAACTTGGCTTGAAGGTCATGATCTTCCCTAAACTTGTACATACCTCCACTAGATGTATGAGGTTGAGTTTTACTCGGTGCCTCATATGTACCCGCGGTGTTCCAATTTTGAGCATTTTCAGCTAACAAGTCTAAGTACTCCATTGCTTCATCAGGGTCTTTATCTTCAAAAGTGCCATTGCACATCAATTCAACCATTTGTCTATCTTTGGTGTTTGATCGTTCATCGAAATGTGAAACCAATCTCCATGTTTCGAAACCATGATGAGCAAAAGTACTAAGCAATACTCGATACCTATCCCAACATTGGTAAAATGTTTCTCCTGGTTTTTGAGTGAAAGTAGTGATTTGTCTTTTGAAAGAGTTTGTTCTGTGAGATGGGAAAAACTTCTTTAAAAATTGTTGTTGCATTTCATCCCAAGCACGAATGGATCCTGGTCTCAAATTTTGTAGCCATGTTTTAGCTTTATCTTTTAATGAAAAAGGAAAAAGCTTTAATCTGATGGTGTTCATGCTACAATTTAAATTATTATATGTGCTGCAGACCTCCTCAAATTCCCTTAAATGCAAGTATAGATTTTCTAAATCTAAGCCATGAAAAGAAGGTAAAAGTTGAATAATACCTGGTTTAAAATTAAAATGAGATGCATCGGGAGGAAAAACTATACATGATGGTGCACTTGTTCTTGTGGGATTCATGTGGTCTCTAAGTGTTCTAGCACGATTATTCTCATTATTTTCATTATGAAGTGATTGATTATCTTCTTCGGCCATATTTTCTGAAAATGATGAGAATACCCTACAAAGTCTACCACTTGATGTACGTGACCACACTCTCATGCACGTGTAGAAATAGAATTAAAGGAAAAAG
>NW_011506000.1:0-2675 GCF_000495115.2 Populus euphratica
TTACTACTATTATTATTATTGTTATTACTATTATTGTTGTTGTTGTTGTTGTTGTTATTGTTGTATTATTATATTTATAATTTATACAATTAACCTCCCTCTGGTTCGACCCTAGTCTTGTCGGGTTATTTATTACTTCCACACTCCTGCACTTGGGAGAAGACAACAATCTTTTGGTCATGTCAATTTTTTGGTGTCGTTGCCGGGGAGGTAAGTTTTGTATAAATTATAATATTTATTTTATTTTCTCTTTTTACTTTTCTTGAATATAACATTGTTTCTTTTCTCTTATTTCTTCTTTTTTTTTGTTTTCTTTTTCCTTTTATTCCATTCCTACACATGCATGAGAGTGTGGTCACGTACATTAAGTGGTAGACTTTGTAGGGCATCCTCATCATTTTCAAAAAATATAGCCGAAGAAGATAATCAATCACTTCATAATGAGAATAATGAGGATAACCGTGCTAGAACACTTAGAGACCACATGAATCCCACAAGAACAACTACACCATCATGCATGGTTTTCCTCCTGATACATCTCATTTTAATTTTAAACCAGGCATTATTCAACTTTTACCTTCTTTTCATGGCTTAGATTTGGAAAATCCATACTTGCATTTAAGAGAATTTGAGGAGGTCTGCAACACATATAATAATTTAAATTATAGCATGAAGACTATCAGATTAAAGCTTTTTCCTTTTTTATTAAAAGATAAAGCTAAAACATGGCTACAAAATTTGAGACCAGGATCCATTCGTGCTTGGGATGAAATGGAACAACAGTTTTTAAAGAAGTTTTTCCCATCTCATAGAACAAACTCTTTCAAAAGACAAATCACCACTTTCACTCAAAAACCAGGAGAAATATTTTACCAATGTTGGGATAGGTATCGAGACTTGCTTAATACTTCCCACATCATGGTTTTGAAATATGGAGATTGGTTTCACATTTTTATGAAGGGTTAACACCTAGAGATAGGCAAATAATTGAATTCATGTGCAATGGAACTTTTAAAGATAAAGAACCTGATGAAGCAATGGAGTACTTAGACTTGTTAGCTGAAAATGCTTAAAATTAAGACACCGCGGGTACTTATGAGGCACCGAGTAAAACTCAACCTCATACATCTAGTGGAGGTATGTACAACCTTAGGGAAGATCATGACCTTCAAGCCAAGTTTCAATCTTTAGCTAGAAAAGTTGAGGCACTAGAATTGAAAAAGAGTGGTCAATTAAAATCTGTTGAAAACATTGTGTGTCAAATCTGTGAAACAAATAAACACTCAACCAACGATTGTCCAACCTTGCCTTCTTTTAATGAATGTCTCCATGAACAAGCCAATGCTTTAAATAGTTTTCAAAGGGCCAACCACAACCCACACTCACAAACATACAACCCTGGTTGGAGAAATCACCCAAATTTTAGTTGAAAGAGTGAGAACAACAATGCATAAACTTCACAACCACTGACACGACCAAAAGTTTGATGTCTTCTCCCAAGTGCAGGAGTGTCGAAGTAATAAATAACCCGACAAGACCGGGGTCGAACCACAGGGAGGTTAATTGTATAAATTATAAACAACAATTATAAACAACAATAACAACAATAATAACAATAACAACAACAACTATAATAATAACAATAACAATAACAATAATAATAATAATAATAATAACAATAGTAATAGTAGTAATAGTAGTAGTAGTAGTTGTAATAATAATAATAATAATAATAATAATAATAATAAAGAAAGAGAAGAAGAAGAAGATGATGAGAACTTGACGATGAAATATTAATGTAAGGATTAAACAATGATAATAACAAATGTCAAGGTTAGAGGTTCCACTAATGGTATGTCAAACAAGTATAGTATAAACTCTTATTATTCAATTGGAAACCACACACAAAGGAGGTTCCAATCAGATTATAGATTATTAACATGATTACATTAGTCATCTTATTCGATTAATGCTAATACTTGTAAATCTCGTCAAGCATTCATGATTATAACTTATGTTAACAATAAATCAAGTTCCTTTCATAGCTCAGGTATCGGTTATACCATACATTATGGGCTATGAAAGTGCCAAGCATTTGTTGTACCAAGTGTTATACAACATAAATCAAGATTACTCATTTAACAAGCAAAGTATTAAAGAGTGAACAAGATAACAAATATAAAACATGTTAGTATCAAACATTAAAGTCCATATTAAGTTTACACTATACTTATTCTTACACCATTAGTGTAACCTTTTCACCTTGACATAACTAACTTAGCTAGACATAATGAAAGAAAGCAAAATAGATAAACAAAATAAGAACATAAAAGTTAACTAAGTAAAGGAAAGGAAATGAAAGGCATAAACTTAATATTAATGAAAACAAAGCATAAAAAATACAAAGAGAGAAAGGAAGAGCATGATCTTGATCTGAACACCAAGATGCCTAAATGCATGGCAAATGCCTCCTTTTATAGGCCAAAATTGGGAACTATTGATTTGATGACTAATTGATAAGTGGGTGGCCAACTTTTGACTTGGTGACAATCCTTATCTTCTCTTGTCTGCCCAAAACGTCATTGATAACATCAAAATAATCCTTATCTTCTTTTGTCTTCCTAAAACGTCATTGATAACATCAAAATTAGACCCAGTCAAAAACATGAAAGTTG
>NW_011505983.1:0-1188 GCF_000495115.2 Populus euphratica
AACATCGCTTCAGAAGATGGTGTTTGGTGATTGGACAACCCTACACGCACCGCGTGGATAGTGTAGAGGACGCCAACATGTTGGCTAAGATTTAAAAAAAAAAAAATATTTAATGCATATTAATTATAATAATACCCCTGAGCAAACCTCAAATTCTATAACAAGAGCAAACTAAAATGACCAAAAACCCCTTCTAACAAAGTTATATTGTTTTTTCTTTCACAAAATGTGTTAAGGTAGTGGCATTATTCTGAAAAATTAAAAGTACAAAAACACCCTCAAGACAAAAATATTGAATTTTTTTCATCTGTAGATCACAGTAATAGTTTTTTGTGTATAAAAACAGGAATATAACAAATATAACTTCACACAATATGTTAAAAAAATCATGTCACGGTAAAAAGATAATTTTATATTTGAAGTTTAGAGTATATATGATATGCAATGGTCTTTATGGTGGAATCACGCCAAAACTTTCTCTTTTTTTTTTCATAAACCAAGGATTTGAAAACAATAAAAATAAATATATATACCAAAATCAAATTTAGAAAAACACAAGGGACTAAACATTTCTAAATTTAAAAATTGGAGGACTAAGTTCTACTCTAAGCACCAATTTTAAACACACCACCTATTTTATACCTCTATTTTTTATATTGACCATTATTCATTCAATTTTGTTCCTAATCAACAAAATACAGGGTAATCCACTATTAACTATACAATTAAAGGAATTAGTTGATGAAAACAAGAAGCTAAAGGATTAATATAAAAAAAAACTCTGCTTCCACCCATAATTCACTGTAAGTGAGTGAAGAATATTTAACAATGCTCGACACCTATTTTTGTTGAAATATATTTGTTAGATATTGCTATGCAGTATCATCTATGCTGGATTTGATTTAGGTATTGTTTGTTTTTATATTTCAAAAATATTTTTTAAAAAATATATTTTTTTATTTTTTTTATTTTGTTTTAAATTAATATTTTATTGATATTTTTAGATTATTCTGATGTGCTTTTATCAAAAATATTTAAAAAATAATAATATTATTATTATTTTAATATATTTTTAAATAAAAAATATATTTAAAATCAACTACAATCATACTAAAAAAAATGACACGACTAAAAGGTTGATGTCTTCTCCCAAGTGCAGGAGTGTCAAAGTAATAAATAACCCGGCAA
>NW_011505983.1:2070-2695 GCF_000495115.2 Populus euphratica
TCCTTTCAATTTCAATTCTTAAATTCATCAATCAATCCTTTCATTTATGTGATAGGCCTGCATTAAAAATAGACATTTACCATAAATTATAGTTATCTTATATTATTAGATACATTCTTATAAAACATGTTTTAGTTAAGGAGTTATTGATACTTCAAGTGCAAAATGATGATATAAAACTTTGATAAAAATGCACTTTTAAGTACTAATCAAAAAACACTATTAAAAGCTTTAGACTTGAAACTTCAAAACCACACGTTTCTGAAATCTCATGATGAAGTATGATTTAGTGCTATGTAAGGATAATTTTTTCTAAGATTGTTTGTTTACGTGGTCGCGACAACTTTTTCAGCAAACTACTTAAACAATTCACTTGGTGATATTAATATGCAAATTATTGTATATGTAAGGCCCATTAAAACCAGTATTTGGTAAGAAGTAGTTTTCAACTACTTCTCACATGACCCGAGATATGCCCGATGAATTAATTAACTTAACATTGTTCACCTCAAGAAGTGAATAGTGCCCAGATGAATAATTCACTTGAGCGTGAATAGTCTCAACTGTTTATTGTATTGTTATTTTTTAAATTATATTTTACTTGAAAAATTAATATTTAATATTA
>NW_011505982.1:0-2695 GCF_000495115.2 Populus euphratica
AAACAATGTGAAGTGCTTATTTTTGTATTTTTCATTCTTCATGGTACTTATTTCTACAAAAAAAAAAAATCACAAATTTATACAAAATAAAATCATACAATATTTAGATTGAACTAATTTTATACAAAAAAATACAACTAATATTAAAAGAAAAACACATGAAATACATAAGAAATTATAATAAAATCAACAAACAATTCAAATTTATAACAAAGACAAACAAACTCAAGAAAGATATAATAAAAACAAACACATATAATGAACACTCAATTACTAGTTTCTTTGATTGTTATAATCATTCCTCATGGCTGATGCAATCATTTCTCTTTTTGTTATCCACTCCATATTTTGTTCCCTCTCCTTCCTTGGCTTAAGCTAATTGTTTTTCTAATTGGTTTAGTTTTCGAACATGTTTCTTCCATAAAAAAGTCATAAGGATCAACCCATTATGTGATTATAAATAGTACAATATGAAGCACAATATTCACTTATGTTTCATAAGACTAAAAAGGTTTTTCATCAATTGATCTAAAACGACTTTTCAAAATGTCAAACCCTTGCTCAATAATAGTTCATAATAAAGATTATCAAAGATTAAATAACTCCTTTTTATTTTCTAGTAAAAATTTATGTAAACTGATTCAAGTGGTATCAAACTCTATGAAAAGAAGAAATGATTGCTTTTTGAATGCCATAACCAGTATCATCAAGATAATATTTCCCTATAAATAAAAATAAAACCTATTATTATCTTTATTTAATTAAACAATTTATATGTTTATTGCATATTATAAATATTTAATTTATACTGTTTGAAATTTTTATACCATTAGATCTTGATAGTGCATCATCTAAAACTTATAAATCATGTGCACTTCCTTCCCATCCAGCTAAAACATATATAAATTTCAAATCAAAAGTTATAGCTGCTAAAACATTTCATGTTATTTCCTCTTTTTAACCTCAAAACTTTCTTTGAATTTCAACATGAACATTTACAGGAATATGGGTACCATCAAATTCTCCTACACAATCCTATATAAACATGAAAATATAATTTATAATCTTTTCTTCTAAATGTAATTAATTAATGTGTAAAAATATTGGTATTGTTTTCATATCTTAAAATAAGGATAAAATTTACGGTTATTCATTATCTCCACGGGAATTGTATCCCCTAGGTCTTTGATAAGATGTTTGTATAACTTAAGAATTGCTTTTAATATAATTCTAAAGTAATGATGGATAATTTCAACAGACCTATAGTATATACCACTAATAAAATGAAATCTTTGGTTTTTGCCTATAATATATAAGAACACAATTACTTGCTTCTTAATAGACACAGTTTGAGTTGATCATAATAGGTTATGACTTCTCAGAACATTACACAAATTATATAAAACAACTAGTTTTATACGAATTTATTCGATGCAATGTTTATTACCTTGATTTAAAATGCTATTAATATAGAATTCTCGTGAAGCAATTGCATTTATATATTGTTCTTTTGGTATATAAATTCTATTTCTTTCTTATTCAATAATAGTTACCCTTGTAGCTATGACAATTACAGTTGCTCTCATACATGTTGCATGAATAATCTTATTATCCATAATAAGAAAGTGAAGTTTTTTGATAATGAAACCTAAATTTTTTGAAGAAATAAACATTCAAAAAATATATTAAATATTTACACAATCAATATAAAAAATTATCATTAAACTGACACAAATAATATATTTGAATAGCTAGAAATACTTGTAATTCTATATGTAATGTTTAATTCAATATGTGATGTGAATTATTTTATAATAGAGCTTGAACATGACGGTAAAGACTACAAAAATGAAGAGATTTCACTATATCCAATTTACAAAGACCTTGTGAGTTTTTATTTTTTCTATTTTATTTGTATATTATAAAGACTACAATATGCAAATAAACTAGACAAAAAAAAAATTCATTGTCCATAAGTTATTAGTTTATAATTAGTGCTAATAATATCAATTTCTAATTAGTTTCTAGTAAGGAAAAAAAAAAACCCAGCCATTTTTAATTCGTAATGTCAAGTTTCTCTTATGCTTATTGTTTTTAATAAAACATCTAGTGAAATACATGGTAAAAATCATTATAGTTATTTTAAGCATTCTCAAATTGTTATGCAGACAAATCCTTACACTATATTAATCCATAATTATTAAATTAGAGAATACATTTAATACCAAATAAATGTAATAATCTTGTTTTGCAAATAAATCCTTTCTTTATCACTTCATAGAGTTGGCTACTACATATATTTAACCAGTGACCAGGGATAGACATATACAAAACTCCATTAGAGGCTGGTGCATCAAAGACCCAAGTGATTAGTACTTAAAAGTGCATTTTTATCATGGTTTTATATCATCATTTTGCACTTGAAATATCAATAACTCCTTAACCAAAGCATATTTTATAATAATATATCTAATAATATAAGATACCTTTAATTTATGGTAAATGTTCATTTTAAATGCAGGACTATCACATAAATGAAAGGATTGATTGATGACTTTAAGAACTTAAATTGCAAGGATAAATAGATAGCTAAACTTAGAAAAGAGATGTTGGTGCAATCCAAACCGGAACACTGTTCGGTAATTGGGTCATATCTGGAGCTATATATATCTCAGATTTAGTTCCAATTTATATG
>NW_011506204.1:0-2423 GCF_000495115.2 Populus euphratica
ATTGTTGTAGATCATTTGTTAAGATTGACAACAAATTTAAAATATGACATCACATCAATCGATGACTATTTTCCCGATTAATCTTTACTTTATGTCTTTACAATGTTTTGATTTGCTAATATTGTCAATTTTCTTGTTTCATAACAATTGCTAGTTAATTGGAGTACCCAAGATAAAAAAAAAAAAAGTTCTTGAATGAAGTGAAAAACTTTTATTGGGATGACCCTTATTTATTCAAATATTATCCTGATTAAATATTTCAAAAATGCATTCGTGACAATGAGGTAAGTAGTGTAATTAAATTTTATCATTCTAAGGCATGTAAGGGTCATTTATCATCAAGAAAGACAACTACAAAAATCTTAAAAAGTGGATTTTACTGGCCCACCATGTTTAAGAACTCACATGCTGACACGACTAAAAGATTGATATCTTCTCCCAAGTGCAGGAGTGTAGAAGTAATAAATAACCCAGCAAGACCGGGGTCGAACCACAGGGAGGTTAATTATACAAATTATAAACAACAATTATAAATAACAATAATAGCAATAACAACAACTATAATAACAATAGTAGTAATAGTAGTAGTAGTAGTAATAATAAAGAAAGAGAAGAAGAAGAAGATGATGAGAACTTGGAGATGGAAAATTAATGTAAGGATTAAACAATAATAATAACAAATGTCAAGGTTAGATGTTCCACTAATGGTATGTCAAACAAGTATAGTATAAACTCTTATTATTCAATTGGAAACCACACACAAAGGAGGTTCCAATCTGATTATAGATTGTTAACATAATTACATTAGTCATCTTATTCGATTAATGCTAATACTTGTAAATCTCGTCAAGCATTCATGATTATAACTTATGTTAACAACAAATCAAGTTCCTTTCATAGCTCAGGTGTCGATTATACCATACAGTATGGGCTGTGAAAGTGCCAAGCATTTGTTGTGTTAACAAGAAATCAAGTTTCTTTCATAGCTCAGGTGTCGGTTATACCATACATTATGGGCTATGAAAGTGCCAAGCATTTGTTGTACCAAGTGTTATACAACATAAATCAAGATTAGTCATTTAACAAGCAAAGTATTAAAGAGTGAACACGATAACAAATATAAAACATGTTAGTATCAAACATTAAAGTCCATATTAAATTTATACTATACTTATTCTTACACCATTAGTGTAACCTTTTCACCTTGACATAATAAACTTAGCTAGACATAATGAAAGAAAGAAAAATAGATAAACAAAATAAGAACATAAATAAGAACTAAGTAAAGGAAAGGAAATGAAAGGCATAAACTTAATATTAATAAAAGCAAAGCATAAACATAAAAAAAAATACAAAAAGAGAAAGGAAAAGCATGATCTTGATCTGGAAACCAAGATGCCTAAATGCATGGCAAATGCCTCCTTTTATAGGCCAAAATTGGGAACTATTGATTTGATGACTAATTGATGAGTGGGTGACCAATTCTTGACTTAGTGACAATCTTTATCTTCTCTTGTCTGCCCAACACGTCATTGATAACATTAAATTGGAGCCACTTAAAAACATGAAAGTTGTAGGAAATTATCTCAGCTTTCTTGTGTAAAAAATTCAGCTCATTTTGACTTCTAGAACTCCAGATATGGCCAAAATACTGAACAGTGCTCGGGCTGGAGGACAGATTCGGGTTTTTTTGTTATTGCTACAATTTGGACTTGAAAATGGTATTTTTAGATCTTGGGCTCCATATGAAAGTTGTAGGCCTATGTCTTACCTTTCCATCCATATAAAGTAGACCTAAATTTGAGATCTATAGCTCTAGTTATGACCCAATTAACGAATAGTGTTCCGGTTTGGATTGCACCAACATCTCTTTTCTAAGTTTGGCCATCTCTTTATCCTTTCAATTTCAATTCTTAAATTCATCAATCAATCCTTTTATTTATGTGATAGGCCTGCATTTAAAATGAACATTTACCATAAATTAAAGGTATCTTATATTATTAGATATATTATTATAAAACATGCTTTAGTTAAGGAGTTATTGATACTTAAAGTGCAAAATGATGATATAAAAATTTGATAAAAATACACTCTTAAGTATCAATCACACCCCCTAACTAGCTTATTACTAGTCCCTTGTAATCAAAGCGTTAAAGTAGAAAAATACTTTGCAAATTCCACAAAGCAAGGTTGTCATCATTTAACTTCCATTAATCTATCCAGATAAACAAACTCTCATTAAATTTATATACCTGCTCAATACCTCTTAACAAGATATTCATAAACCTTTCTTTTATGCTCAATGTATCAACACATAATTATGAGGCTTTTCTTGGAAGAAAACAAAATTTTTGTTCTAATGTTTAAAGTTAACTTCCTTGGGTTAGGATTATTATTTTTGTCTTTTTTGCCTTCTTCTTTTT
>NW_011505986.1:0-2690 GCF_000495115.2 Populus euphratica
CGACCACCAAGAGCCACCGTCAGTTTCTCTCTCCTCTTTGCAGCCCCTCTCGTGTGTTTTTTTTTTCTTCTTTCTTCCTCTTCCAGCTGCAGCCGCTCCAGCCAACTCCACTGCCATTTCCACCACAGGTAGCACGCCGTCATCCTCTGCTAGACCACCACCATGCCAGGTTGTCCACCCTCTCTCCCCTTCCCTTCTTCGTAGCCCCTGTTCAGTGAACAAAGGACGTGAATTATAATTCACGTCCTACTCTTCTCAGATGAACAGTGGGCGTGAATTATAATTCACGTCCACTGTTCATATAATGAACTTTTTTAAAAAAATCTAAAAAGTTTTTTAAAAAATAATTTCAAAAAATTGTGATTTTCTCGCATATTTTTCTACCAATTTTGCATAATATCGGGTTGTGTATTTACACTATAAAATATAAATCTGGTATTAAAATACCTTTCCTTTGAAATTATAAAAATTCAAAATATTTTAAAAATATTTTGTTGCATACAGCCAAATCCTGAAATTTTTCAAAACATATTTTTCATAAAAAAACAAAAATTACATCTTTTTAATTTTTTTTTAAATCCAAAAATAGATATCATAACCAGTTTATGATTATCAATTTGGATTTGGCCAACATGTCAAAAATCTTTTTCCAATCCTTTTTTTTAGAATCCAGATGTAGACTTTAATATTTGTGGGGTGTAAAATTACACGATAAAGTACACCCTCAGGTATTAAAGATACAAGATGTAAATAAATGCAATGCTAAAATTCAGACTTTATAACGGTTAGGATTTTACCCAATAAGATAGAGACTCTCTCATGAAGATAAATCTGTCTTGAGCCTTAGAAAAACCAATAGATACCCGACTCAGAAAAAAACAATCAAACAACAATGCAGCTTACTTTAGGTAGGGTGCACTAGGGGTGATGCATCTTTCCCTTGCACAACCAGTCCCTTACTCAGACTCTCGCAGACCATAGGTTTCTAGTGACTTTATAGTCATAATTTTATGATTAAATCCAAAACCCTTTCCAACACATAACACCTCACACCAGAGGCATGAAAAATAGCCTCCGCCATCGCTAGACGATGTCACATCGACTCGCACCTTGATTAGTACTTAACAGTGTATTTTTTATCAAGGTTTTATGTCATCATTTTGCGCTTGAAGTATCAATAACTCAACTAAAGCATGTTTTATAACAACATATCAAATAATATAAGATACCTTTAATTTATGGTAAATATTCAATTTACATACAGGCTTATCACATAAATAAAAAGATTGATTGATGAATTTAAGAACTGAAATTGAAAGGACAAAGAGATGGCCAAACTTAGAAAAGAGATGTCGGTGCAATCCAAATCGGAACACTGTTTGGTAATTGAGTCATATCTAGAGCTGTAGATCTCAGATTTAGGTCTACTTTATATGGATGGAAAGGTAAGCCATAGGCCCACAACTTTCATATAGAGCCCAAGACTTAAAAATACCATTTTCAAGTTCAAATTGTAGCAACAACAAAGAAGTCTGAATCTGTCTTCCAACCCGAACACTGTTCAATATTTGGCCCATATCTGGAGTTCTAGAAGTCCAAATGACCTGAAGAAAGCTGAGACAATTTCCTACAACTTTCATGTTTTCAAGTAGCTCCAATTTTGACGTTATCAATGACATTTTAGGCAGACAAGAGAAGATAAAGATTGTCACTAAGTCAAGAGTTGGTCACCCACTCATCAATTAGTCATCAAATCAATAGTTCCCAAATTTGGCCTATAAAATATAAATAAGAAAAACAAAATAATCAACCTTTATCTACAAGATCATTCAAACCAGTTGATTCATTTTCATTAGGAAAATTATCAAAGTAAGCTTTCAAACGATGTCTATTTTCCTTAAAAACATTGTCATTCATTGAATTCTTAATATTAAAGGCTCCATAAGGATACACATGTTTCTTAATAAACGGACTACCCCATCTTGATATTAGTTCTCTAGGGAATAAATAAAGTTGAGAATTATAAACAAAACTTTTTGACCAGTATCAACTTTTTGACAATTTTCACAAGTTTTGCAGAATGCATGCGTGTCCTTGAACGTGGTGGGCCAATAAAATTTATTTTAAAATATTTTTTCAGTTGTCTTATTTTACAAAAAATAACTCCCACATGCTTCAGAATGACTACTTACCTCATTGTCAGGAATGAATCTTTGAAATATTTGATCAGGACAATATTTGAATAAGGTAGGGTCATTCTAATAAAAGTTCTTCACTTCGTTCAAAAACTTTTCTTTGTCTTGGGTACTCCAATCAGCTGGCAAATCTCCTAAAGCAAGAAAATTGATATTTTTATCATACCAAGGCATTAGACTAAGAGAAAGTAAGGATTCATTAGGAAAGTAATCATCGATTGGTGTGATGTTAGATGTCGAATTTGTTGTCATTTTTGACAAAAGATTCGCATCAATATTTTCGGTGTATTTTTCATCTGTGATTTCTTCCTCAAAATAAATCATTTGCAAATCTTTAGATTCATCCAACTCATTTTTACTTAAAGTAGATTCAAGTTGATCATAAACTAATTCTTCAATATGATCTACTTCTTGTAAATCATTATCATCTCTAGGTTGCTTGCAAATATTGAAAATATTCATCTCGAATGCCATGTTTTCAAATGATAGCTTCAT
>NW_011506175.1:0-2463 GCF_000495115.2 Populus euphratica
GCCATTGTTAACACATAAACAACCATTAAACAATTCATCTCCCTTATTTTTATCGGTCATTATTCACTATAACCATCACCAAACATCATTTTCTCCCTTTAACAACACACTCCCTTAAAGATCACCCAAACTAAATTTCTTATTCTAGTTATTGACAGCCCACAGATAGAGTTAATTCATCAAACTAATTGTGACCAAGGCAATTAACTAGCCAACCATAAACCCACCAGCAGCACCACTATAATCTTAACTCATGCCACAGACCAACCATCAGCAGAACTAACCCACTGTTACACAACATAACTAAACCAGCAACCACACGAAACCAATAACTCTTTGATATCCAAATTAATAAACCTAATGTTCTCTCTCAATTGACCCATAACTCCTCCAAACACACGATAATATGACAATAATAACAACCCATAATCCACACCTCTGAACATGATAATCATAGTTATGAACTGGTATGACCTACACTATGAAATACAATAGTTATGTTTACATAATCGAATCAACAGTCTCTTTTTCTATAAAACCATCGTCAATTGCTAGCCATAATCCCATCACTAAGAAAAAAAGAAGAAGAAGAAAGTGAGGATGAGGCAATTAGGCTTAGGGAAACAAAATCAAAGGATTTGGTTTTATTTTTTGCCAAATTTTGTCATTCTTTTGCAAGTAAACAACATAAAAGCGCATACACATGACCTTTTAAATATTCAATTGACCAATGCATGTGATACACGTGCTCCACATGGTCCTATATGATATTTTTAGCTTTTTCTAGTGTTTTTCCACCTTAAAGGTCAATTTAAAATCCTAGAATAATGATTCTTGTTATTTGTTTACTTAATTTTATGTCTATTAGTATTTGTGTATTTTTTTAATATTTTCTATAAACTATGAATTTCTTTTTAGGAATAGCTTTATCATAAAAAGAGATAAATAAAAATTAAAGATATTATTATTTTTTTAGTATTTATTGTAGTAATTTGGTTTGGGTCAATATGACCCCCTCAATGCCTACTGAGTTGGTGTAATTCATCAAGTCCATTTTAAAAGGAAAAAACAGCTAAAAATAAATAAGCCAAAACTAAATCCTATTTTTACCATCTTTATAGGTCCAATGCTCATTTTAAAAATGACTTAATCAACATATCTTTTTTTTTTTATAAGGGATCAATGTTAAAAATTTACAAACAAAAAAGCTCTTTAAAAAGAGATTGATGTCAATATTTGATTTTTATGAATAAGAAGATCGATAATTCCTCTATTTTTAAAGACTGTCATCAAATCTTCTACAAAATAACGAGAAATAAAAAATTAAAAAATGCTAAAATAATTAGGATAATTAAGAGTAATTAAAAAGATAAATTTAGGAGAAAACACATAATAAATTTAATATTTCATAAAAAAATGATGTTGTAAGGATGACGTCATTCTTCCTTAAGCATAATTAATCTCTTATTTTAATCTTTGGAATTAGTGCACAATTAAAGATCTCTAATTTTTTTTAATTACTATGTAGCAACTCCTAATTTTTTACAATATATATTGCCCTCTCGACCACAAAGAGTCCCAACCAACATCAATAGAGATGTGACATCAATCAACCCCTTATATCTTTAATATTTGTTTCGTGTTCCATTTTAATCTATTTGTATAAGAAATAGTAATAAAAATAATGTATAAAATTCAATTTCATTCTCCAAGTTTATGAAATATCTCAATATAACTCAAAATATAAAAAAGAATAAACTGAAATTAAAAAAAAAAATTCTTTATAGAAAGACATGTTGTCATGTAAATAGATATAGAAAATAAAAAGATTTTTTTACATCAACATTACCTACCAATCCTTTAACAATAAAAGAATGACATCTAGTTAAAAAAATAAATATGAAAAAAAAATAACAACACCAATCACATCATTATTGTCTCTCCTATACTCACTCAATAGTATATCATATCTACATATTATATCCAATTCTCTATCAAAATTTGCAATAATCTCTTGAACAAGAATTCTAGAAAAAAAAAAAAACTTTATATGGTTGGCATGATAGCTTGATGATAGAAAAAGTTCAACATTATCTAGAACATGATTATTTATAAGATGTAAACTTCATTAATCATACCAAATGTGTTATTTGACAACAACATTAAAAAAAAAAAACAAGTTGTTATTGTGAGGGAATAAAGTAAGAGGGATGTGCATGATGGAAGTTTTGGAGAAAAAAAATAAGATGGAGTAAGATTACATTGAATCTTAAATTTTGTTTTATTATAGTATTGACAAAGAAATAAAATGATGTTGCTAAGTGAGAACTAAAGTTAGTAGGATTAGGAGTTTTTTAGAAATCAAGAACATGTTCATTAATAAAAAAATATTTTCCTTTTTCATTTTAAATTTTCTTTTCCTTTTTAGTTTTCTTTTAAAAAAAACTATATTTAGCATCTTGT
>NW_011505988.1:0-511 GCF_000495115.2 Populus euphratica
GCACCGTGAAGAGAAAAATGAATGTGAAAAAAAAGTTTTTTTAACCAAACAAGAATGGACTGATGAAGTTATCTTTTAAAAATATGACATTGAAGATAAATATTTTTAATATTTGTACGTAACCTGAAGATGATAATGATTTATAGTAAGTAGATTTTATTGAAAAATTAGTTTATGATTAATTTGAAAATACTTTTAGTGAAATTGAGTTTAATGAATCTAAAGATTTACAAATGGTTTATTTTTAGAAAGAACCAAAGACAAGTAATTGAAGACCAAAAATTGAAGAATTACCACTACGATCAATTGAGTCAATACCTCTAACTATTCAACTACCAAAACCTGATTTAAAGTTGACACGACTAAAAGATTGATATCTTCTCCCAAGTGCAGGAGTGTCGAAGTAATAAATAACCCGGCAAGACTGGGGTCGATCCACAAGGAGGTTAATTGTACAAATTATAAACAACAACAATAGCAATAACAATAACAATAACAATAACAATAACAA
>NW_011505988.1:1143-1618 GCF_000495115.2 Populus euphratica
CCTTATCTTCTCTTGTCTGCCCAAAACGTCATTGATAACAACAAAATTAGAGCTACTTAAAAACATAAAAGTTGTAGGAAATTATCTCCGCTTTCTTGTGTAAAATACTGAATAGTATTCGGGTTGTAGGATAGATTCAGACTTCTTTATTGTTGCTATAATTTAGACTTGAAAATGACCTTTGTAAATATTGGGCTCCCATGAAAATTATAGGCCTATGTCTTACCTTTCTATCCATATAAAGTAAACCTAAATCCGAGATCTATAGCTTCAGATATGACCCATTCACTTAACAGTAGTCCGGTTTGGACTGCACCAGCATTTCTTTTCTAAGTTTGACCATCTCTTTGTCCTTTCAATTTCAGTTCTTAAATTCATCAATCAATCATTTTATTTATGTGATAGACCTGGATTTAAAATTAACATTTACCACAAATTAAAGGTATCTTATATTATTAGATATGTTATTATAAAA
>NW_011505988.1:1800-2688 GCF_000495115.2 Populus euphratica
CATCCTGGTTTCCAGATTAAGATCATGCTCTTGGTTTCTCTTTTTGTATTGCTTTAGTTTTGTTTCATTAATATCAAGTTTATGCCTTTCATTTCCTTTCCTTTACTTAATTAACTTTTATCTTATTTATGTTCTTATTTTGTTTATTTATGTTTCTGTCTTTCATTATGTTGAGCTAAGTTTATTATGTCTGAGTGAAAAGGTTACACTAATAGTGTAAGAATAAGTATAATATAAACTTAATATGGACCTTAATGTTTGATACTAACATGTTTTATATTTGTTATCTTGTTCACTTTAAATACTTTGCTTGATAAATGGTTAATCTAAATTTATGCTATATAACACTTAGTACAACAAATACTTGTCACTTTTATAACCCATATTGTATGGTATAACCGACACCTGTGCTATGAAAAGAACTTGATTTGTTGTTAACATAAGTTATAATCATGAATGCTTGACGAAATTTACAAGTATTAGCATTAATCGAATAAGATAACTAATGTAATTATGTTAACAATTTATAATCTGATAGGAATCTCCTTTGTGTGTAGTTTCCAATTGAATAATAAGAGTTTATACTATACTTGTTTGATATACCATTAGTGGAACCTCTAACCTTGACATTTGTTATTATTATTGTTTAATCCTTACATTAATATTCCATCTCCAAGTTCTCATCATCATCTTCTTCTTCTCTTTCTTTACTATTATTATTATTATTATTATTACTACTACTACTACTACTACTACAACTACTATTATTATTATTATTATTATTATTACTACTATTTATGGTTTGATTAGTACTTAAAAGTTTATTTTTTATCAAGGTTTTGTATCATTATTTTGCACTCGAAGTATCAATAACTCCTTAATTAAAAC
>NW_011500326.1:0-1133 GCF_000495115.2 Populus euphratica
AAAGTTCAAGAATGGGTTTTTTGATAACTTGATTCATGTGTTGGCTTCTAGAACTATTTGCATTTGCATTGTATTACCCCTTGATATTTTGTTATTGTTGAGATGGAAACTTACCTTACTTTTGAAAACTGAGAGCAAATGTTAATTTTACAATAGCATCTTTAAAATTTGTCATGCTTTGGGCAAGTTGAGTATTGATTGTCTCTTACTTTTCAATAAATACATGCAATGTTGCTTCAAGATTTCTTCTAAGAGGTAGAGCATAAGGAGGTGCATATCATAAGAATTTTAGAAATTATGGTGTGTTTGAAATGGTAGTTGTGAAGTTTATGCACTGTTATTATCTCTCTTCCAACTAAAATTTGGGTGATTTCTCCAACCAGGGTTGTATGTTTGCGAGTATAGATTATGAACGGGCTTTTGAAAACTATTTAAAATATGGGCTTATTCATGGAGACATTTCTTAAAATAAGGCAAAGTTAGACAGTCATTGGTTGAGTGTTCATTTGTTTCACAGATTTGACACACAATGTTCTCAACAGCATTTGTTTCATATATTTAACACACAATGTCTTGAACAGATTTTAATATACCACTCGTTTTTAATTCTAGTGCCTTGACTTTTCTAACTAAAGATGCAAACATAGCTTGGAGGTCATGATCGTCCCTAAGGTTGTACATACCTCTACTAGATGTATGAGGTTGATTTTTACTTAGTGCCTCATAAGTACCTGTGGTGTTCTAATTTTGAGCATTTTCAGCTAACAAGTCTAAGTACTCCATTGCTTCATCAGGATCTTTATCTTCAAAAGTTTCATTGCACATCAATTCAACTATTTGCATATCTCTAGATGTTAACCCTTCATAAAAATATGAAACAAATCTCCATGTTTTAAAATCATAATGAAGGCAAGTATTAAGTAAGTCTCGATATCCATCCTAACATTAGTAAAATGTTTCTCCTGGTTTTTTAGTGAAAGTGGTGATTTGTGTTTTGAAAGAGTTTATTCTATGAGAAGAGAAAAACTTCTTTAAAAACTATTGTTGCATTTCATCCCAAGCACGAATGGATCCTGGTCTTAAATTTTGTAGCCATGTTTTAGCTTTATCTTTTAATGAAAAAGGAAAAAGCT
>NW_011500326.1:1404-1790 GCF_000495115.2 Populus euphratica
TTATCTTCTTCGACCATATTTTCTGAAAATGACAAGGATACCCTACAAAATCTACCACTTAATGTACGTAACCACACTCTCATGCACACGTAGGAATATAATAAAATAAAGAAAAAAACAAAACAAAATAAAACAAAACAAAAGAAACAAAGTTAGATATAAGAAAAGTCAAAAGAGAAAATAAAATAAATATTATAATTTGTATATGAATTTACCTCCCTGACAACGACGCCAAAAACTTGACATGACTAAAAGATTGATGTCTTCTTCCAAGTGTGGGAGTTTCGAAGTAATAAATAACCAGCAAAACGGGGTTGAACCACAAGGAGGTTAGTTGTATAAATTATAAACAACAATAATACAATAACAACAATAACAATAGCAAG
>NW_011500326.1:1848-2302 GCF_000495115.2 Populus euphratica
ATAAAAACAAATGTCAAGGTTAGAAGATTTGCTAATGGTATGTCAAACAAGTATAGTAATAGTATAAATTCTTTTTATTCAAATGGAAACCACATACAAAGAATGTTCCAATTGGATTATGAATTGTTAACATGATTACGTTAGTTATCTTATTCGAATAATGCTAATACTTGTAAATGTTGTCAGGTATTCATGATTATAATTTATGTTAACATCAAATCAAGTTCTTTTCATAACACAGGTGCTGGTTATATCATACAGTTGGGTTATGAAAATACCAAGTATTTGTTGTACCAAGGGTTATACAACATAAATCTAAATTAACCATTTAACAAATAAAGTATTAGGAGTGAATAAGATAACAAATACAAGACATATTAGTATCAAACATTAAAGTCCATGTTTAGTTTATATTATACTTATTCTTATACTATTAGTGAAACCTTTTCACTTT
>NW_011500326.1:2335-2601 GCF_000495115.2 Populus euphratica
GTTAAATGATCCACTAATGGTATTTCAAACAAGTATATTATAAATTCTTTTTATTACTCAATTTGAAACCACACACAAATGAGATTCCAATTGGATTATAAATTGCTAACATGATTACATTAGTTATCTTATTTGAATAGTGCTAATAATTGTAAATGTTGTCAGATATTCATAATTATAACTTATGTTAACAACAAATGAAGTTCCTTTCATAGCAAGATGTAGGTTATACCATACGGTTGGGCTATAAAAGAGCCAAGTATTTG
>NW_011500326.1:3827-8994 GCF_000495115.2 Populus euphratica
CATTAGTGTAGCCTTTTCACCTTGACATAATAAACTTAGCTAAACATAATGAAGAAGAGAAACATAAATGAAAAAGAGAAGAACATAAATAAAATAAAAGTTAACTAAGTAAATGAAAGGAATTGAAAGGCATAAACAAGATATTAATTAAAATAAAACTTAAGCATTACAAAAATACAAAGAGAGAAAGCAAGAGCATGATCTTGATCTGAAAACCAAGATGCCTAAATGCATGGAAAATGCCTCCTTTTATATGCCAAAATTAAAAACTATTGATTTGATGACTAGTTAATGAGTGGACAGCCAACTCTTGACTTAGTGACAATCCTTATCTTCTATTATATGAATAAACCATAATTGATAACGTCAGAATTTGAACTAGACCTTCACATGAAAGTTATAGAAAATTATCTTAGCTTTTCAAAGAAAAAATGTTGAGTCATTTAGACTTCTAAAATTCAAGATATGGGTTAAACATTGAACAGTGTCTGGGCTGCAGGACAGATTCAAACTTTTTTATTGTTGCTATAATTTAAACTTAAAAACGGCCTTATTAAAACAGGCCTCCAATAAAAGTTGTAGGTCTATTTCTCACCTTTCTATCCATATAAAATAGACCTAAATCTAAGATCTACAGCTCCAGATATGACCCAGTTACCAAACAGTGTTCTAGTTTAAACTGCACCAATATTTCTTTTCTAAGTTCGGTCATTTCTTTGTCCTTTCAATTTCAGTACTTAAACTCATTAATCAATCCTTTTATGTATGTAATAGGCCTGCGTTTAAGATGAATATTTACTATAAATTAAAGGTATCTTATATTACTAGATATGTTATTATAAAACATGTTTTAGTTAAAGAGTTGTTGATACTTTAAGTGCAAAATGATGACATAAAATCTTGATAAAAATACACTTTTAATTACTAATCATCTTCAATAATTCCAAATGGATAATTTCTTTCATATACACATTTCTTATTATAAATTTAATTCTTATTTTCTAAACAATTATCATTTCTTTAATAGTACAAAATAACTCACCATTTAATGGGTTCATTACTAATTATCCAATTTTTTTTCTTCCAATGCCTATAATCGGCCAATTTTAAGGGCCTTTCCCCCTTCCCTCTTTAGTTGAACATGCCTTCTTGGAAGAGAATGGATTCTCCTTCAAATTTGTACAATTTCTCCACTTACCTAATCTTTATTTTTGTTTCTATACTTGATTGTAATAATAAAAAAATACCCTTACATTCATCACAACAAAAAAAATCCATTTTTCCATAATACCAAAATATCACATTAAACCTTAATATGCCAAAATTTTCAAAACTAAACACAATAAAAGTTTTTCTTACCTTGAAACAATAAAGAATCAAAGAGAAATTTGAAAGAAAATTTAATCTTTTTTCACTTTTACTTTCCTCTCTTTCCAATATTACATTTTCTCCTCCAAGCCTTTGAACCCACTAAAATCACTCACATTCCCTCTTTGATCACTCTCTAGGCCTTTTAATTTCCTGAAACTACTACCTTTTAAGAGATTTTATAAGAAATTTGAAGAAAAAAATCCCAAAACCCTAACCCCTCTCTTAATCTTGTTATCGGTGTTAACGAGAGAAGAAAACAATTATTTATACTTCTTATTTTACCTATTTAGAAAACAATTATTTATACTTCTTATTTTAGCTATTTATAAATTGAACCCTAAGGATTTTAATCTTCTTTAATTTGCCCCCTCATTCTTTTAATTATTTTAATGTTACACCAAACTTTATTATTATTTAATCCACTCCTTAATATTCACTCAAATAATTTTCATTTAAAATATTTTTTTATTTTTTTATTGGAGTTTTACACTATGTATACATGTAACGACAATGAGGGTGGTTAAGCTTCTAGCTTGGTTTTGGTTTGTTTAGGAAGAAATTTTGTATCATTTTTTGACCAGTTTTCATATTCACATGCAAGAGAGTAAAAATTAATTTGCATGGACTATAGTACAGATGGGGTATGGCTGAATATAAACTCATGAATTCTCTCCCCCTCTCTCTATCTACCTATCTATCTATCTACACACACACATACATGCTTGCACGCACACTATATGTGTATGTGTTTATGTTTATTTATAGCTATTTCTTACAATATCAATATATAAGTTATATTTCTTATTTGCAACTAGTTTTTGATTCTTGTCTTTATTGCTTGAACTTTTTCATCTTCAATTCCATTAATATAAATGTATGCATCATTTTTTGAGTTGTTTTGTTATATCCCATTCTTTTTCTTTTTCTTTTTTTTTTTCATTTTCATTTCTATTTTTTTTATTAAAGCTTTTGCTTCCCTACATCGTTCTTGGTTTTATGAGAGTTTTTTTTTTAATTTTTTGATCTTGTAGATCATTTTTCTTGTAATGTTTTGGATCATTTTGTTGTAGCACCACCTCTTATAAAATCGATGCCCTTAATTGTGTTCATGAAAGCTTGACTTTTCTTATCTTTTAGTTTAAATTTTCTATAGCATGCATGAATCCACTCTTTATCTATTTCAGTAACTTGGTTTTTGCTGATTCTAATGATGGTGATTTTGTTTTTATTTATAGTTTATCTAACTATAAAAGCATGCTTGTGTTTTTTAAGAAGGTAACATATGCTCTCTAACAATCTTATTAATATTTCATGTATGTTAAAAAATTTTTGCTAACACTTTGCAAACACTAATAAGTAACAAAATAAAGATAAGTGCAAAAAACTTAAATGAATAAGTTATTTGATTACGAAGAAAAAACCTTTTAAAGAACTTTTCAAAAGATTTTTAAAAAAAAACCCTTTGAGGCAACCTCATTGAGGATAAAAAAATTTTCACTAGTTTAAAAGATTACAAAAGGAATATTTTCAATTATAAATTCTTTATTTCTATATTACCTTACTTGTCAAGATAAACACTTTATTTTGTCTTTTATCATATTAGCTTGTTAGAACACCTTATGGTCTTTAAATTATTATCATCCTAATTAGAACAACTTATTGCTAATAGTTAAAACATGAACACCCTTTAAAAGTCTACAGGCTTCCAACTCTTCAACGAACAATTCTTCTTAAGAATTTTTTTCACACTTCACTTATATGTTAAAAGTATATGCTGCAAAATTATGTGTAACTCCTTAGTTAGTTGGATATTTTTGCTCTGCTACTACTTTTGCACTTAAATTACCTTTTATTGTCTTTCTTTATATACACATCTGTGTGATAAGTATAAAAACCTTTAATAAACATTTTCTTCAAGCTTCCTAGCCTATTATTTTCTTAACAATCTATTAATGTGTTTCACAAAAACACTTATCTAATAGTAATTTTTGGATAATTTGTATTTATCTATTTTTTACAAGACTTATATGAACTTCCTATATAATTTATCCAAACAAACTAGATAATTACATATATAATCATGTTAAATCATATAACATAAACTTGACTAATTTCTTATCTGATTTGGATAAACTAAAAATCTAAACAAATTCATCCTAATCAACAAAAATAATCCTTCTCTAATTGAAGCCAATAATTTTAACATTTAAACTCTAGTATATTTTTTGCACCTCTTCCAAATAGTAACATGACTTTGCTTATTTTTTGCTTTGAGTTTGAATGAAACCAAGTCAAAAGAGGACCAATTTATTATCTTAAAACTTAACTAATAATGAGCACCTTATAATAAACAAACCAAGTATTGATGGTATATCATTGTTAATCTTACAAACTGTGTATAATAGAAACAAAAACTTCAAGCAACTATCTTAACATTTTTTTCAACACATTAATAGAATTGAAGGATGCAATAAATTATTTATATATATATATATATATATATATATATATATTAATTGTCAATTATAATGAAGATCATTATAATTTAGAAAAATAAAGTTCTTTGTTTTAGGAGCTTGGTTTATGTTAGTTCGTACAAATGATGATTAGGTTTTTATGTGTAGGCAATCTAACTATAGAGGTGTTTAGTACTTAAAAGTACATTTTTATCAAGGTTTTATATTATCATTTTGCACTTAAAGTATCAATAACTCCTTAACTAGAGTATATTTTACAATATCATGTCTAATACTATAAGGTACCTTTAATTTATGGTAAATATTTATCTTAAATATAGGCATATCACATTAATGAAATGATTTATGAGTTTAACTTCTAAAATTTAAAAGACAAGGAGAGGGCCAAGATTAGAAAAGAGATGCTCGTTCAGTTTATACTAGAACACTGTTTGGTCATTGGATCATAACTAGAGTTGTAGAACTTGGATTTAAGTCTGCTCTATATGGATAAAAAAAACTAAGAAATAAGCCTAAAACTTTCATGGAAGTTCAAGATTCAAAAAGATTGTTTTCAAGTTCAAATTGTAGCAACAATAAAGAAGTTTGAATTTATCCTACAGCCTCAGCTCATATCTCAAGTTCTAAAAGTCCAAATAACCTTATATTTTTTGTTAGAAAGTTCATAAAAATTTCTAGAACTTTTATGAGGACAGTCTGTTCAAATTTTGATGTTGACAATAACGTTTTGATCAAGCAAGAAGATAAAAATTGTCATCAAGTCAAGATGTGACCATCCACTCAACAATTAGTCAACAAATCAATAGTTCCAAATTTTGGCCTATAAAAGGAGGCATTTGCCATGCATTTAGGCATCTTGGTTTTCAGATCAAGATCATGTTCTTGTTCTCTTTCTTTATATTTTTATAATGCTTAAGTTTTGCTTTTATTAATATCTTGTTTATACTTTTCATTTCCTTTCCTTTACTTAGTTAACTTATATTTTATTTATGTTTTTATATTGTTTATTTATGTCTTTTTGTTTCATTATATTTAGGTAAGTTTATTATATCAATGTGAAAAGGTTAAACTAATGGTGTAAGAATAAATATAGTATAAACTCAACATGGACCTTAATGTTTGATATTAACATGTTTTGTATTTGTTATCTTATTCACTTTTAATACTTTACTTGTTAAATGGTTAATTTAGATTTATATTGTATAATACTTGGGACAATAAATACTTGGCATTGTCATCACCTAACCGTATGGTATAACCGACACTTATGCTATGAAAGGAACTTGATTTGTTGTTAACATAAGTTATAATCATGAATA
>NW_011500326.1:11238-40297 GCF_000495115.2 Populus euphratica
TAGTTAAGGAGTTATTGATACTTCAAATACAAAATAATGATATAAAACTTTAATAAAAACATATTTTTAAGTACTAATCATTGAGCGATGTGATTAACACGTGCCCCTCCACTTGAAAGAACTCGATGCGCTGCTTCCAAAGCCACCTTTAAAGATGGTGTTTGCCTATCAGGAGAAGTCGCACGTGTCACTCGAAGAGTGCAGACATCCAAATCATTAATATGCATGTTGCATTCGCCAACCACTTATATTTTTTTAAAATATCAAATTGTTGCATAGTCAATTTTATTATAACTAAAAAACTAGGATGAAAATTTAAAAAATCTCCTGAATTCCAATTCAAATTTTTTTGTTTCTAAGAGTTATTTAGCTAGTTTACTATGCTTTAAAAATTGAGAATTCAAAAATGCTCTTAGATGTTGTTTAAAAAAAATGTTTTTAATAGTAATTTAGTTATTATATTATATTTAAAAAAATTTAAAAAGCTGATTTATTTCCTATCATTTAAAAATTGACCTTCAAAAGACTATGAATAGCTAATTCAATAACTTTCTTTTTAAAATACAAAATAATCATTACATGGTTATAATTCACAATATAATAAATTTGGGTGTATAGAAAGAAACATTGAACCTTAGTTTTCTTTCAAAAAAGAATTCTATATATTCATTAAAATCAGCTTTAAATTAAATGTTATGAAAAAAATTAAATTATCCATATCTTATATTAATCATGAACAAAATTCTTCTTCTCATTATGCAACCAAAATCCATTTTCTCTCGTCTCTCTCTATCTCCTCCTCTCTCTCTCTATCTCCCCTCTCTTCAACCCTTACTAGCATAATTTTTCAAAGGTGAGATAAAAAATGCAATTGCAAACAAATCTTAGAATTTTCAACATAAGTTTTCCTAGAAAAAATTGAGCATGGGTGAGGTAGATAAAAGAAAGGAAAAGTTAACTTGTGTTCATAGATATTTAATAAATATTATCAAAGTGTCTTTGTTAAACTACATTTATTGTTAATTTACGTTAAAAAATAAAGTTAAATGATATGTATTAGATAAATTAAATAATTGCTATTTCATATGATATTTTTTTTAAGTGTTTATAATAAACTGTAAATAAAATGAGTAACGTTAATCTTACATAATTCATTTATCCAAAAATGTCATCATGAGAGTTATTAATGAAATCCGCTTATGGAAGACATGAGATACACACGTTCAATGGTTAATATTTTTGTCGGCGAGGGAACCATGTAAGGTTAAAGTTACTCAAATAATAAAAAAAGAAAATATTATAATTTATTAAAAACATTAAATGACTCTTTGATGAATGTCCTTACTGTACCCCTTAGCCGAGCCAAATAAAAGCTTTCCTTCTGAAATTATTTAATACAAAAATCTCATGTCAAAAAATAATAAAATTTACGGTAGTGTTTTGATTAATGTTCTTGGACACAGGAAATAGAAATAATGAGAATAAAAATTTATTTGATTAAAGAAAAAAATAAAGATATAAAAAAATATATATGCAAATAATTTTAAAGTAAACTTTTATACTTTTAAAATATAAGATATAAATGGACATACATTTTAAGATAATAATAATAATTTTTAATTCCTAAAACATTCATATAAAAAGATTTTAATTTCACAATTATCCAATTAAAATATATAAAAATAAAAATTATTATTATGATAATTTTATAATACATCTCAAGATAAAACTCTTATCATAGATAGGGAGGGTCAGCTCATATTATCTTAATTTTTTTTTATAAAAATAATGATATTCTAATAAAAAAAGTTTTGACTATATTTTATCTTGATTTAACTTAAGTTTTTGATTGGTCAATCCTTTACTTATTTTTTTAAATCCAGATTAATCTAGATAATATTATTAATTAGTTTTATAACTAGAGTTATTGTAAATATTAAGAGTAAAACAGATTTTTTTATATTTTGTTATGTTTTATTTATCATCAACAAGATAAGATACATAAATAATTATTTTATTTTATATATTATTGTCAAATATAATTCCATTTTTTTATTCTGTCTTCTGTGATCTAATTGTTTTTATATTTTTTTGTCTTCAAACAATAATCACCACTATCTAAATTAACCATGAATTTTGCCTACTCAAATTATATATATATAAAAAACTCACCTTATGGAAATAACATTAACGAAAATCTTTGGAATGAAAGTGTTGGAGGACCGCTTACGAGTGACATTTTATTCAAGTTGAATTAATTATTATTATTATTATTATTTTTAAAATATAATTAATTGAAATCTGATTTAAAATAAAGAATAATGATAATATATATTTAATATATTTATTTTATAATTGAAAAATCAAGAGAAGTTTAAATAAATCTAATGTTCTATCCTTAAAATTTAAAAATAGGTTAATTTGGGAATAGAATTGTTATTAATTTTCTTAAGTGTGATTGATAGAACTACTAATGAATAATTACATAAGTAAATGAATATTTAATTTAATCTTTGGCGAAGGAACACGTGGATCCATATAGATCCATGCAACTTAGTCTTCTAATTCTGAGGATCCACGAGCTCCATCTTGTCCTATGATGTCAGAATGCTCTTTTTGACTGAGCATTCTCTCTCTATCTATCACTATTTGAGATGGCACCAAGAAATGTCAGCTTAGACCAAACCAAAACTCTTGTTTTCATCTTTAATATCTTTGACCGTTACTTTATGTTTGAGTTCTTTTTTTTTTAAGAAAATATATTAAAATAATATTATTTTTATTTTTTAAAAAATATTTTTAATATTAATACATTAAAAAATATTATAAAAACACAAAAAAATTTAATTTTTTAAAAATATTTTTAAAACATAAAAAAATAAGATTACATGTCTTTTGACATGAAAGGGGAATAAGTTTTAACCCGCAAAGATTGTATTTAAAATATATAAAAATAGTATTTTTTTATTTTAGTAATTTTATAATGATAAAAAATATAAATTAAATTATTTTTTTATTAAAAAAATTTAAAAGCATAGAAATGAAACCCTTCGGACCTCCAACCCCATCCTTTCATCTCTGACAACTAGTATTTACTGCCTAGGTCTATAGGTGGTTCAAATTCAAAGCCCTTCCGCAGCTCGATGTACGTAGTTGTCTTTGTTGTTTGTCGCTCGTAGAAAAGCTGATCCCTTCCAGCTGACAAAGAATTTGGAAAGATTTACACACCTACTTGTAAGATTGTTCGGAAATATAAGCCAATCTGAATTTTTAGAAAAATCACAATTATTTTTTATTAAAAATTAATTATTATTTTTCATGTTTTGAATTATTTTATTTGTTAATGTTACAAAATAAAAAAATATTTTAATATTTTTTATATAAAAAATATTTTAAAAAATAATTATAACCTCCCAAACAGAAACAGAATTATGTATTTATAAATACTTAGGAGGAATATATATATATATATATATATAGAAACAAACAAACGGAAGCACCCTAAATATTTCCTTCACGAGAGAAGGTGATCATCAATATAGATATTCTAATTCCGATCCCACGTACTACAAAAAATGAAGAACGAGAGGTGATTAGCTTTGACCCTGATATGTTCATCTTATGTTAAATTATTAATTTTTAGCCCTCACACTAGCATTTTATACTCTATTTTTCTTCATAGGTCATTCTAGAGTTGAAGTTCAAGTTGTTGTTTGTAGAGTGATTTTTTTAGTTATTTTTATGAGTTTATAGAACTTGGTTAATAGTGTAACTAATCAAGATTGTTTGATTGAAAATTTAATATTTTATGTTAATTGATGAATAATAAAAATTTAAAAATAAAAAATATAACCCTTGGAATCAATGCAATATTCATTTCATTTATATTTCAAGTGTTTCAGTAAAACATAATATACTTAATATATTGTTTATATATAACCGTGTGTATTTAGGTGATAATATTTTATTTATTTTAGTATATTTTTATGTATAATTATATGTTTAGGTGATAATGTTTTATTTATTTGAGTTCTTTCAGATTTATTAAAAATTTAAATAATTATTAATTTTAAATTTATAAAATTAATTGAGGTATATATAAATGAATTTGAATAACCAAGTTAAAAGCATCTCCAATGAAAAAAACTATTTCAAAGAGGTAAATTAATAAAATAGTATTTTAAATAGTATAAATATAGTTTTTTTTATCATGTATATTCCAATGAAAAAATAATTTGAAAGCTAATTTTATTAGAGTAGAATAAATAAGTATTTTATTTTTTTAATAATTTTGATATTATTTTTTTCTATATAGTTAGATTTAATTAGTTTATTTTTTTGCTGGTCTTATTTTATTAATTTTAAATCTTTTAAAAGATATATAAAAATAAAATTTATGAAAAAAATATTTTAATATTTTATTTGACGTTTTCCTTCCAGTACAAAAATCAAATAAAAATAATCAAAATATTAATTTTTTATTTTTAGTTCTAATAATAATAATAATAAAAAATATCTCTCAAAATTCATTTGACATGTTGTCTCCTGAGGACCATGCTAGGGCGTATAGCTGAGCCATGCCTATGTTTGACTACTTGCACGTGAAGCTCTGCCTCTCAGTTAAGAAAGATCGGTGCTAATTTACTGCATGGGTGCTCTTTTCTAGGATTGGAACATATTGGTCATACACACACGTTACCACTTCGCCCTCTATTAATTATGCATGGCAGAAACTATTTAAGTGGGGCAACCGATAAAAACTTAGGATTAAAAAATTTGTTTTTTTATTTCAAATTCGAGTTCTTGATTATTCATATGATGATTACTGGAGATTTACATGGTTGTTAATTTTAGGATTCGTAGGATTAGTCATGATACACATAAGCTGGTCCGGACACTCACATTAATTTAAAAAAAAAATTATGCATAGCAGGAGCTCCTACCCAGGTGATAAATTGGATGCAACAATAAGAATATTAAATTGGATTGCACAAATAAATAATAATAATAACAACAACAAATAAAACATTCCCTAAAGTTAATTTAATTCTTCATTTTAGATTTATTTTTTAATAATTATAAGTTTAAGTTTACTAAAACTTAATTAAAATATATTTAAAAACTGATTCAAACATCTATATTAATAAAAATAATAACAATAAATAAATAAAGTAATTGAATTACAATGTTAATTTGGGATTTTCCTTTATTTAAAAAGCTCATGAAATCTTTGCCTCTTTTATTAAAAGCAAAGTTTTTAAATAAATTAGAGCTATAAACTTCGTCTTGATATACTAAAGCAAGCTCCATAATATTAAAATAAATCAATTAGAAAATTAATTATCTGGGCACTGTAAATGCAGAATTAGTGGAAGGCAAAGCATTAATGTTTCATGTCGTGGAGGCAAAAAGGCAAAGGAGCTTGGAGAAGGCAAAACTGTAGTGGTCATTGCACGTGCATCCCATCTGGTCCTGCAAAGCACAGAATCCTTATCAAGAAATGAGGACAGCTCATGATTCACAAAGGACACACACCCGTGCGAGTGCTTAAAATAAAGGAAAATGGCCTTTTTCATCCGACGAGGAAAGTGGCACTGAGTTTCCATGTGTTTTTCATTAAAATTTGATTATCTTAAATTAATTTTATTTTAATTTTTTATATTGCTATGATATGTTGATATTAAATATATAAATTTTAAAAATAAAAAAAATATTATTTTAATATATTTTTAAATAAAAAAATAATTTAAAAAATAATAACTACAACACTCTAGC
Source organism: Populus euphratica (assembly GCF_000495115.2). Classification (NCBI taxonomy): domain Eukaryota; kingdom Viridiplantae; phylum Streptophyta; class Magnoliopsida; order Malpighiales; family Salicaceae; genus Populus; species Populus euphratica. Next base: position 17,014 of record NW_011500326.1, read on the forward strand.
CTATAAATTATCTACTTTCCTCATGTGTCCTCGTAGTGAAGGAAGCAGAAGTCTGTCTGCTTCAAACTTTTGTTTTTTCAGTGAGAAAAGCCCTCAATGTTCAAGGTATTTGTTTTTTTTTCTTATTAATATTAATATAAATATTTACATTAGTTAATTTATATATATCTTAATTAATTTTATAAATTTTAAAATTAATGGTTATATGAATTTTCAGTGGCTTCGAGGTTTACGAGACTCAAATTAATTATTTTTAAAAAAATAAATTTAAAATCTGATTAATTAAATTATATCTTCAAAATTAATCATGTATACGTGGAAAAATATTTTTTATTAAAAAATATATATAAAATAATTAAAAAAATAAAAAATATTATTTTATATATATTTTTTAATAAAAAATATTTTTTCTCAGCTGTCCTTACAGGGAAGGACGCTTTTTTTTTTTTTTTTTTGATGAGAGAAGCCCTCCATGCTTAAGATCTTGCTTCTTGAATCATGTCAATGTGAATGTGGGGGTGGCACCACACCTCTCCCTCTCCCTTTAGCCAATTTGTGGTTAGCTAATAATGCTTGACTTGGACACATGAGGAATTATATCATCACTTATCCTTCCATACAAAAGTCACATTCATAATTTTAATGATGAATCTGCTTTTATGTGAGAGATAAAAGTATAGTTTTTTATGTGGTTCACATATGTAGTCCTAGGCATTTTCGGGAAGGTTACTCTTGTTGGTTCTCATTTTTGTTTTTATTAATGTTGTGTTTGGTTAATATTTCATGGTAGAAGGAACAAATATATAAAAGATAGGGAAATATTTAATTTAAAAAAATAAAAATATAAAATAAATTTGTTTTCAAAATAGTTTTTGAATGAATTTTTTATCTTCAAAATGTGAATTACGCAGATAAATTTCTTCTATCTCAAGATACTAGCCAAAAGCTACATAAATGATTTTACTAATTATTTTCTATTCATAACGGTTTAGAAAATAATTAGTAACATCAATATATATATATATATAAAGGGTTGTTCTTATAATAAACTCAGATTTTTTTTATATATATATAAAGGGTTGTTCTTATAATTAACTCAGATTTTTTATAGATGGTAGGTTTGCTTTGTGAAACAGTAAAATTATTGAACTTGGAAACACAATTATGGTGCGGGTTCGGGTTTCGAGAGAGAACATTTTTCTCATGATAGCTGGGTCGATAAATGGTATATTAATGCTAATTACATGTTATTTTCTCCAAGACTTCTTCCAAAAAAAACATAATGATGATTTCTTTTGAATGATTTGTAGTAATTACTGTGTGGACTATGATTGAATAATTCATATTCAGGCTAGTGACTGTCATATTCGGGGACACCTTTAGACTGCTCAGATAGAACCATATCAACAAAGACTAGTGTGGTGTTTTGCATCTCGGTTGTACTTGATTTGTAATTCTTACTTAAAAATATATAAGAAAATAATATTTTTATTATTTTTTTAAAGTTTATTTTTAACATCGAATTAAAATAATTTAAAAATATTTAAAAAATTAATATAAATAAATTAAAATTTTATAAAACAAGATTTATATTAAAAAATATTCATATACAAATTGAGGACCTCATCCTCACACGTTACTATTAATATTAAAAAAACATAAATGAAAAGGGAAAATCATTGTTGTTTTCTTTATATGTTTATTGTTTATTTTAACATTTAATAAAAAAAATTATTTTTATTCATATATTTCAACATTATGTTTATTATAAATTAAACAATATTATTTATTTTGATTTTTTTATATAAGATTATCATGGTCTCAATACAAAATCTTGGTATTGGGTTGATACTTAGTTTTATGATAATCTATTTTTTTATATGATATTGTTAAATAAAAAATGATCTATTATATTATTAAATAAAAAATAGTTATGAAGAAAAAACATAATTAATATGAAATGAGCCTCATGATTTATTTCTATCTACTTTTTATATGTTTATCGCAATGTTAGAAAAACTTACAAACATTGAGTTGGTGCTTTGTTTTTTGAGCATCTATTTTTTTAATTTTATTATTAAATAAAAAATAATTTTAAAAATTAATTATTAAAAATTAAAATTTATAATTTTTTTATTTATTTTTTATAGAGTTATCACAGATTTAGAAAAATATTTCAGTATTGAGTAGGTGTTTGGTTTTGTGAGCAACTATTCTTTTAATTATATAATTAAATAAAAACAATTTAAAAAAGTTAATAAACTCAGTAAAGTTCATGACTCATGTTACAGGTTTGATGAGCTAACTTAGTTAATCTACTGTGTCATTATCTTAATATTTTTTTTAAAAGATGTCATATTGAAAATATTTTTAAAGTCAAAACACGTTTCTACAAGTCCTTCGAGTTTTCCTTTAACCCTCAAAGTCAATTGGAGCATGCCAAAGTAACTCTTATGCAGTTTAATATGAAGCTTGAGCTAAATAAAAAGTTTATTCAAGAGGTTTTAGGTTTGACTTAAATGATATCATCATAGAACTTTTCTTGGCCTATAAATTATTTTTTTACTTATAATTTTTTTTAATCCTGTCGTAGTGTAGTGCAAGGAATTATCTAGTAAATTATCTATAAACTATTAACTAAAAGTGAATGGGTTTTATCATAGTAATTCACAAGATTGGTATCGTGATTAATATTAAAAAGTGTATTTTTATCAAAATTTTATATCATCATTTTACACTTGAAGTATCAATAACTCCTTAACTAGAGCATGTTTTATAATAACAAGTCTGATAATATAAGATAGTTTTAAGTTACTAGAACACTGTTTATTCATTGGGTTATATCTGAAGCCGTAAATCTTGGATTTTAGTTTGGTTTATATGGCTAAAAAGCTAAGACATAGGCCTAAAATATTTATGAGAGTCCAAGACATAATTCTACCTTTTGGAAGTTCAAATCTTAGCATTATAAGAGAAGTCTAAATCTGTCTTACAGCACAAATATTGTTCAGTGTTTAGCTCATATCTCGAGTTCTGGAAATCAAAATGACCTAATTCTTGTTTTGTTGGAAAGGTAAGACAATTTTCTATAACTTTAATGAAGACTATCAAATTCTTGTGTTAACAATGATGTTTTCTACAGACAAGAAAATAAGAATTGTTATCAAGTTAAAAGGTGGTCACGCACTTAATAATTAGTCACTAAATCAATAATTCTAAAATTTAGCCTATAAAAGGAGGCATTTGTCATGCATTTAGGCATCTTGATTTTCAAATCAAGATTATGTTCTTATTCTGTCTCTTTATATTTTTGTACTGCTTAAGTTTTGCTTATATTAATATCTTATTTATACTTTTCCTTTCTATTTCTTTACTTAGTTAACTTATATCTTATTTATGATATTATCTTCTATTTCTTTACTTAGTTAACTTATATCTTATTTATGATATTATCTTGTTTATTTATGTTTCTCTCTTTTATTATGTTTAGTTAAGTTTATTATGTCAATGTGAAAAGATTACACTAATGATGTAAGAATAAGTATAGTATAAACTTAACATGGAATTTAATGTTTGTTATTAACATGTTTTGTATTTGTTATTTTATTCACTTTTAATACTTTGCTTGTTAAATGGTTAATCTATATTTATGTTTTATAACCCTTGATACAACATGACACTTTTATAGCCCAACTATATGGTACAACCGATACCTATACTGTGAAAGGAACTTGATTTATTGTTAATATAAGTTAGCATCATGAATACCTGACAACATTTACAAGTATTAGCATTATTCGAATAAGATAACTAATATAATCATGTTAACAATTTATAATTCGATTGGAACCTTCTTTGTGTATGGTTTCTAGTTAAGTAATAAAAAGAGTTTATACTATATTTGTTTGAAATACCATTAGTGGATCATCTAATCTTGACAATTATTTTATCCTTATTTAATCCTTACATCAATATCACATCTCAAGAATTCTCTTCAACTTTTTTTTATTTATTGTTTATAATTTTATATAGTTCAATTCCTTTTTTATAATTTTATTCTCTTTTATTTTTTTTCTTTTACATTAGATTATTTTTGGATCGGGTTTTGTTCTTTGTTTTAGTTGGCTTGATATTGAAGGGTCTTGATGTTGAAAAATAAAATCAACTCTTAGTCAGTACTCAATTTGGCAAAATTATATTAAAACAACTAAAGTTGTAGGGATTGAGTTTGAATAGTTAACAAGTATTGAGTCTCTTTATCTTGTAAACATCAAGGATTGAATTGTAAGGTTAAAGGACAGATTCAACAACTTATATGAAAGATAGGGAAAAAATGAGTGAGCTGTTGGCAGACATTCCTATCGTAAAGGAGTTTCTAGATGTGTTTCCTTTGGAGTTACCTAGGTTACCTCCCAAAAAGGAAGTGAAAGTCTTGATTGATATGATTCTCAAGTTAGCTCCTATAGTTTAATTACCCTATAGGATAATGCGTGCGAAACTAGCTAAATTGAAGATATAGTTGTAGAAATTCTTGGAAAAAGAATTTATATGTCCTAGTAGTTCACCTTAGGGAGCTCCAATGTTATTTGTAAAAAAAAAAAGATGGAACTCTAAGACTTTATGATTAGTACTTAAAAATATATTTTATCAAGGTTTTATATTATTATTTTGCACTTGAAGTATCAATAACCCAACTAAAGCATGTTTTATAATAACATATCTAATAATATAAGATACCTTTAATTTATGGTAAATGTTCATTTTAAATGCAAGTTTATCACATAAATAAAAGAATTGATTGATGAGTTTGAGAACTGAAATTAAAAGGACAAAGAAATGACCGAACTTAGAAAATAGATGGTGGTGCAGTCCAAATCAGAACACTGTTCAGTAATTGGGTCATATCTGGAGCTGTAGATCTCGGATTTAGGTCTATTTTATATGGATGGAAAGGTAAGACATAGGCATACAACTTTTATATGAGCTCAAGATTTAAAAAAAAATCATTTTCAAGTCCAAATTATAGCAACAACAAATAAGTCTGAATATGTCATATAGCCCACACACTAGTCAGTGTTTGGCCCATATCTGGAGTTCTAGAAGTCCAAATGAGCTCCAATTTTTTTCCCTGAAAATCTGAGACAATTTCCTACAACTTTCATGTTTTTAAGTGGTTCTAATTTTGACATTATCAATGACGTTGTGGGCAGACAAAAGAAAATAAAAATTATCACCAAGTCAATAGTTGGTCACCCACTCATCAATTAATTATCAAATCAATAATTTTCAATTTTGGCCTATAAAAGGAAGCATTTGCCATGCATTTAGACATCTTGGTTTCCAGATCAAGATCATGTTCTTGCTTTCTCTCTTTGTATTTTTTGTAATGTTTATGCTTTGCTTTCATTAATATCAAGGTTATGCCTTTCATTTCCTTTCATTTACTTAGTTAACTTTTATCTTATTTATGTTCTTATTTTGTTTATTTATTTTTCTTTCTTTCATTATATTTAGTTAAGTTTATTATGTCAAGGTGAAAAGGTTACACTAATGGTGTAAGAATAAGTATAGTGTAAACTTAATATGGACTTTAATATTTGATACTAACATGTTTTGTATTTGTTATCTTGTTCACTCTTTCATACTTTGCTTGTTAAATGACTAATCTAAATTTATGTTATATAACACTTGGTACAACAAATACTTGGCACTCTCATAACCTATACTATATGGTATAATCGACACCTGAGCTATGAAAGGAACTTGATTTGTTGTTAACATAAGTTATAATCATGAATACATGATGAGATTTACAAGTATTAGCATTAATCGAATAAGATAACTAATTTGATCATGTTAAAAATTTATAATATGATTGGAACCTCCTTTGTGTGTGGTTTCCAATTGAATAATAAGAGTTTATACTATACTTGTTTGACATAGCATTAATGGAACCTCTAACCTTGACATTTATTATTATCATTGTTTAATCCTTATATTAATATTCCATCTCAAATTTCTCATCTTCTTCTTATTCTCCTCCTTCTTTTTCTTTATTATTATTTTTGTTGTTGTTCTATTATTGTCATTTATAATTTATACAATTAACCTCCATATGGTTCGATCCCGGTGTTAACGAGTTATTTATTACTTCGACACTCCTGCACTTGGAAGAAGACAACAATCTTTTAGTAGTGTCACTTTGTATTGATTATCGGCAGCTTAATAAGGTGACAGTGAAGAATAAATATCTATTAATATGAATAGATGATGTTTTTATTAACTCAAAGGAGTCAGGGTGTTTTCAAAAATAGATCTAAGGTCAAGATATTATCAGTTGAGAATTAAGGAATTAGATGTGCCAAAGACTATGTTTAGGACTCGTTATGGACATTATGAGTTCCTAGTAATGCCATTTGGATTGATAAATACACCAGTAGTGTTTATGGACTTAATGAATGGGGTATTTTGATCATATTTTGATAAGTTTGTAGTAATATTTTTTTATATGATATTTTAGCCCATTCTAATTCAAACCAAGAGCACGAGCAATATTTGGGATTAATACTGCAAACTTTAAGGGAGCATAAAGGAGCATTGCTTGTATGCTAAGTTAAGCAAATGTGAGTTTTGGTTGAAGAAGGTAACCTTGTTGGCACATGTGATTTCGGCTGATGATATACTTGCTGATCTATGGAAATTCAAGGCAATATTAAAATGGTAGAGGCCAACCAATGTAATTGAGATTCATAGTTTTGTCGGATTGGGGGGATAATACATAAGGTTTATAGAAGGATTCTCCGTAATTTACATTTAGATGACAAGATTGACTTAGAAAAGAACTAAGTAGGAGTGGACCAGAGAATATGAGGAGAACTTTCAAAAGTTGAAATAGAAGTTAACTACTACTCCAATATTAATTCTTCCATCAGGGACATGGGGGTTTGTAATTTATAGTGATGTGTCAAAGAGAGGACTTGGATGTGTCTTGATGCAATATGGAAAGGTTATTACTTATGCATCCAGGCAATTGATGCCTCATGAGGTCACTATCTAGTGCATGACTTAAAGTTGGCTACAGTTGTGTTAGCCTTAAAAGTGTAGAGACATTATTTGTATGGGTCTCAAGTGCTGATTTTTACTGATCATAAGAGTTTGAGGTATTTTATGACTAAAAAAGAGTTAAATATGAGACAGAGATATTAGGTAGAGTTAATTAAAGATTATGATTGTAATAGACTATCATTCAGGAAAAGCTAATGTTGTTGCAGATACCCTTAGTCACAAGAATAAAGTTATAGCATAGTCAGATGAATGTGGTAATAAGAAGCTAATAGAATTGGGAAAGATAAATGTAGAAATAGAGGTTAGGAGGGATTCTTTGTTAACTCAGTTAAAAATTAGGTTAGTATACCAAGATAAAGTACTGGAAGCTTAAATAAAGGATGCTGAGGTTAAAAAGGCAAGGGATAAAGAAGAATTAGGAGTTGAAACTCCTTTCCAGATACTGAATGATGGAATAGTGGTGATGGGGAGATGAATGTATCTTTTTGGAGATAAAGTGCTGAAGGAAGAAATGTTAAAGAAGCCCACGAGTTTAGATTTATTGTACATCTAGGAAACATTAAGATGTATAAAGATCTGAAAATTTTTTATTGATGACCAAAAATGAAGAAAGATATAGCCGAATAGGTGACTAGATATAATGTCTATTAACAAGTAAAGATAGAACATCAGAAACTAGCTAAGTCTTTATAGTCACTTTTGATACCTTAGTGGAAATGGGCGGATATTATGATGGACTTCATGTCAAGCTTTTATAGAGAAAGGAAGGATAATGAAGCAATTTGGGTTATAATAGACCAATTGACAAAGTTTGCCCTTTTTTTTTTTTCCTATAAAGATAACAGATGTAGTAGATAAACTAGCAATGCTATATGTGAAATGAAGTAATAAGACTTCATGGATTGTCAATGTTAATAGTTTCATATCGAGATCCCCGATTTACATCTTGGCTATGACTATATACTCAGAGTGTTTTGAGGACGAAGTTTAATCTAAGTACTTCTTTCCACCCCTAAACTGATGGTTAATCTAAACGAATGATTCAGACATTGAAGGAATTGCTAAGAGCTTGTATACCGGACTTTGGCAACATTTGGGAAGATCATTTACTATTAATGGATTTTACATATAATAACAATTATCAAGCCACTATAAGAATGACTCCTTACAAAGCATTATATGGTAGGAAATGACACACTCCATTATGTTAGGAAGAGGTTGGCAATAAAAAAATTATTGGGACAGAATTAGTTAAAATTATGACAAAAGATGAAAGTGATAAGGGATTGCTCAAAAGCAGGCCACTATGGGAATGACTCCTTACAAAGCATTATATAATAGAAAATGTCGCACTCCATTATATTAGAAAGAGGTTGGTAATAAAAAAATCATTGGGGTGGAATTAGTTAAAATCATGATAGAAAAGGTGAAAGTGATAAGGGATTGAATGAAAGCAGCACAAGTAAACAGAAAAGTTATGCTGATACTTGGAGAAGGCCATTTGAATTTATGGTGGGAGACTGGGTTTATCTGAAAGTTGCTCCCTTAAAGCATATGTTGGATTTCGGTATGAAGAGAAAATTAGCACCGAGATATGGGGCCTATCAAAGTGAGAGATAGAATAGGGTTTATAGCATACAAATTGGTTTTTCCATCACATTTGGCTAAGATACATAATGTGTTTCATGTATACATGCTATATAAAGTAGAAATTGACCTATCTCGGGTGCTATTATAAGTCCTTGTGGAAATTAAAGAGGATTTGTCTATAGAGGTAAGACCAATGAAGCTGTTAGACTAGAGTAAGAAAAAGCTTCGAAATAAAAAGATACCAAAGAGTAAGATCCTATGGAGAAGCTTTTAAATAGAAGAAGAGACCTGGAAAATGAAATAAAAAATGAGATGAAAATATTCTGAATTAGTTTGGCTAATCCTAAACTCTAAATCTACAAATGCTATCCAATAATTCAAGGCCAAGAGAACCTTTCGGTCTATTCAATAATTAATCAATTGGGGGTAACACAATTAAAATATATAAATTGTTATATATGTTTGAATACATACATTTACAATTATATAATACCAATTTATATGCACAAGATGAAATGGATGAAATTCTTATTATAAACTTGCTTTATGTATATTGAGTGTTGTGGGAATCGAATACCATATACATTATAGCTAAGTAGCTAAACTTAGCTTATATGTTTTTTATGTTTGGTTTTTTTTGTTAGAATATTAATTTAAAATTATAATTAATTATAGTAATTTTTTTTAATTAGTAAATTTTATTGACTTAGTCATTTAAATCTAATAGTTGTTTATAAAAGTTATATAGCTAACATTAATATAATTAATGGACTGACATTTATGGTTTAATTAATTTATTATATTTAATTGTTTAAATCTATTTAGTAACTGATATATATAAAAGTATATAATCTTTTCATAATTAAAACTCAATATTTGTACTCATCTCTTATAAATCTTCAGACATAATTTAAGATTATTTTTTTGTATTCCTCGCAAATTTTATTATACTTGCTTTATTATACTTTATTAACTTAAGTGACCAAAAAAGTGATTTAAAGGTTTGGAGAATTTTTGTTACATCAAAAAATTCTAACAAATTATTGTATCTTGGAGAGAAGCATATTATATGCAAAATTATCCGTGTGCAGGGCATTTTCTTTCTAAAGATAGTGCTGCTACATGCCACAATCTCAGGTTTCTTCTAAACCCTTGCCCTTCTCATATATACTCTTAGTTCTTATTTTTATTATTGCTTTTAGTTGCTAATTTAAATATTAAAAAAATAAAAAATCTTTGTTGCATTTATTTGTGAGATTCTCTCATATATCTTTGATTTTTCCTAACAATCTTACAAAAAAATGGTATTTTCCTTACTTTACCTAAAAAATTATTGATTTGTTTGCACGATTGTTATTATGGACACTATAAATTCATTATCTAGCAAATCTCATAAATTTTCTAGTACAAAATTTCTTTATTGGCAACAACATATGAAATTTTGGCTTACTGAATTTAATCTTTTTCTATGATTCTAAATGGTTATAAAAACAAAAATGTTGAAAAAATCAACTAATGTGGTTTCTTGAATTGGTGCATTTTTGTCTAGTAATAAAGATGATTCTACTAATAAAGATATTTTATCTCATGATAACATTTTAAGTGCTTTAAATAATAATATTTAACATAGTTTTTGTAACACTAAAACTGCTTTTGAAAAACTTAAGACTAGATTAGTTGCTAAGGGGTTTAAACAAGGAGTAGATTTTTTAACAAAGAAGCATCAATTTCTACAATCACTAAAATTATAATATTAATTGCTTTAGCTTCTTTTTTATAAATTATAAATTCATTAAATGGATATTAAAAAGACTTTTTTAAATGGTGATTTAGAAAAAAAAAATTATATGGATTAACCAAAAAGTTTTGTTAATTCTAGTTAAGAAAAAAAAGTTTATAAACTTGTAAGATTTCTTTATGATTATAAACAAGCTTAAAAATAATAGCATGAAAAATTAATCAGGTTATGTCATTTGATGGTTTTTAAACAAATGTTGCTAATAAATGTGTTTATGTTAAACAAATTAAAAATGATTATGTGATTCTATATTTTTATGTTAATGATATTATAATTTTTGGTAGTAATATTTAAGTTATAAATATTACTAAATCTTTCTTGTTTGAAAATCTTGATATAAAAGATCTTGATCTGATTAATGTTATTTTAGGCAATAAATTATTGAAAAATAACAATGGTTTTGTTTTAACTCAATCACTTTACATTTGAGAATTATTTAAAAAGTTTAATTATTTTGATGTGTCTCATGTATGTTGTCCTTTCTATCCTTTTATTAAATTAAAAAAATGATGATGAAAGTATATCTCAATATAAAGATTTATAAATTATTGGATCTTTATTATTTCATTATATCTAGCTAATCATATTAGATCTGATATAATATGTTCAGTTGGTAGATTATATATATATAATCCTAAAGCTTTACATTGGGGTGTTTTCGAAAGAATTTTTAAATATTTAAAAGAAACAATTAATTATGCATTTTATTATATTGGTTTTCCTGTTGTGATAGAGAAATTTAGTAATGCCAATTGAATTTTTTATTTTTAAAAAATAAAATCTACTAGTAGGTATGTATTTACATTATTTAGTGTTGCATTTCATTTGAAATATATTAAACAAACTATAATTAATAATTCTATAATGAAAGCAGAAACAGTTGCATTAGATATTACTAGTTTAGAAGCTAAGTAGCTTAAAAAATAATAATTGATATACCAATTGTTTTAAACAAATACCACCTATGCCAATGAATAATGATTGTCAAGCTACTATAACTAAGGCTAAAAATAATTTTTTTAATGAAAAAATAAATCATAATATTTCATGGTGTTAATTCTTTTGATTTTATCAAATCAGAAAACAACATTTCAGATCCACTAACTAAAAATAAAATTTAACATGCTAATGAGTTATTCAATCATCAAGGAAAATAAGACTAAAACCTCAAAATTAATCACTAATAATGAAAATATATCTTTAAATATATGGCAATTCTACGAATGAAATAGGACTGAAACCCCTACATTAATTATCAATAGTGGAAGTTGTCTTCAAATATATGTTAAACTCATGAATAAAGTTTAACAGATAAAAACAAAATTATTAGGTGATTAGAGAGAGCATATATATATATATATATTACGGGGTGGTCTCGAGTCCTATTTATACGATAGAATGTTCTCTATTATGATAATTATGAAGAGTAAGTCTTTGAATGAAATCAAATGCAAAAAAATCTTGCAAGATATTGGTCACAAATCATCCTCGAAGGATTTACCTAAGTGAGTGTGGTGGTGAGGTAGCTTTTGTAAGAGCTTAGGCTACCATTAAAGACATTTATGAGAGAAAATATATATGCATGGAAAAAAAAAAAACACAACACTAATAGAAACTCAAAACCATCCATATTTTTTGTGTGTAAAAAGTTTAAACTTGGTCCAAAAAACCTACTTCAAAACATCTTGTTGCAATTATTCTTCAAGTTAAGAATTATTGGTATTTAGTGTAGGTTCAAATCCTGAAGGTATCTAAACCTTCAACATTAATGGCTTATTTTTATTATATTTATTATATGTGTGAGAGGGGATGTTAGAATATTGATTTAAAATTATAATAGATGAGTCATTTTTTTTAATTAACAGATTTTATTGACTTAGCCAATTTAATGGTGGTGTATAAAATTTAAATGGTTGACTTTTAATGATTAATTTAATTTATTATATTTAATTTTTGAAAATATATTTGGTAACTAATATATATATATATATATATATGGCAAGTGTTTAGGATAGAAGTATATAATCTTTTCATCATCAAAACTCTTAAAAATACTTTTCTATTTTAGTCTCTTATAAATCTATACACAGTTTAAGATCTTATATATATATATTCCTGTTAAATTTTACTATACTTACTTTCTCTTGAATCACCAAGAATACCGATTAACAAATACACTTATATGTATAATAAAAAAGAAAATCACAAAAGAATTTTATAAAACAAATTGAAATACACTAATTCACTTTATATGGACCCCAATCAGTCTACTACCATCCATGAGCGGATACAATATAATGAGTAATATAGCCTTTGTACACTAAAATAGCAAGTCAAGAAAGACCAACAACTGAGCTCTTTGGACGAGTAACTATCAATGAATGGTAATAGTCGAGTACATTGCTTTATAGCTCAGGATTATGGATTTATACTCCCCATAAAAGAAAAATTGGTGAATTATCAATTTAGTAATAAAAAAATAGAAATTTCTAGTTGTACCAGGTCATCAACTGTTTAACCTCGATACAATCTTCTTCTTTTTTTGTCAATAAAAAAAATTCCTTGATATCAATCTGCCAAGCCGGGCTCTGATAAGCTCGTCTCCCTGAATGTTTTGATGAATAATTTTGTTCTTTTTAACAAGCAACCCAGTTGTTGATCACCACAACTGCAACCTTGGTGATTAAAGGAATTAATAGCACCTCTTTTATCATTCCTAACTAACAGCTCGCGTATTGTTTTATCAAGAAAAGGAACATTATATATTCTATGAAAATGCTTTACTGGGATGAAAAAAGGCACTGTGCACAGATAAAGCTTGAACTGTTGGATTAAGTAGAAACATTTATGGAGGAAAAACTTTTATTAAGGGTCTTGACAGCATGAGTTTTTTGGGTTCTCTCTTTCGCTTTTAATTACATTCTACAGTCCGAAAATATACATCATGCATTGAAAGGATCTAAGGCAAAGTGGGCATAGACTTGTAACATCTGGAGAAGGAGAAGGAGGAGGAGGAGAAGGAGAAACCCTCACTTGGCTTGGAAAGTTGAAACAATAAGGATCCCTAGATCACAGTTCCGCTGGGAATCAACGCGTCCTTTATTACTGTGACAATCCCACTCTTAATGAAATATCCATCAGTTTCCCTGGCTGCTTCTTGCACATTGTCACCATTAATGATCTGAAATTTTGCTATCTCATGTTAATTATCCATCTCAGGAATATATAATAAGCATGTGTGCACCTACAACTCCACATCAATGACCAGCATAACATCATAAGCAACATATAATACCAACCTAAATGATGTAAGATGATAATATCATGTTGATTGAAAAGAAACTATTATGCTGGATGTTTTCGGTCTTCTAGTTTCTAATCAATAGTCATATTTATCTTCTAAAAAACTTTTTAGTGAAAACTCTCCAGTAAATTTTAGGGAGAACTAACTAGTAATCCCTTAAAATAGGATTAAATCAAAGATCAAATAAAAAAAAAATTATATAACCTACATTCTAATTAGAAGAAAATGAGTTTTGGTGATAGAAAAATTATTCTAGTAGACAAAGAAACTTCTAGCTTAGGTAATAAATAGGATCATGACCTTCACATTGTCCCCAATTCGAGCATTCTTGTCAATAATTGCTCTCTTGACATGAGAATTCTTGCCAATACCAATTGGAACGCTTCCCTTAGCAGCCAAAAATCTCCTGTCAGCATCAGTCTGAAGCAACACATTTAGAAAAACACACTCATTACAAATGAAAATGAAGCACTTAAAAACATGATCACTCCATACATTTCAATGCCTACAAGCAAAGAAGAAACACTTTACAGTAGACTGCTAATTCTCAGGGGCTATTACCTCATAATAATCTGCTCCCATTAATAATGTGTCTTCTACGATCGCACCTTCTGATATGCAAGACCGAAGACCAATCACAGAGTGGTGAATTTTACAGTTCTGAAAAGGACAAAAAAAAAGTGAGTTAAGTGAAATCATTGGATATCCACAATAATTGCCACAAGATGTAAATGCAAATTCAGCATGACGATGAATAAGGCAGAGAAATTATTATTCACTACTCCTCCCTCTAATCACATTTATGTAGGGTCTGTGAGTAATTTTCATAGGTGAACCACATTAGTTTGAGAGAGACACCAATGGTTTCGTGAATACTTTTTTATGAGACCAATGGTTTAGAACCTCAGACTATAATACAATGAATGAACATGGCCAAGGTCAATCAACTACCAGGCCTTCCCAACCAAGAACATACCTTTATAACACAACCCTCACCAATAACACTATCTGTGACATCAGCATCAAGCATCTTGGATGGAGGTAAATAGCGAGGTTGAGTGTAGATTGGAGATGAACGGTCATAGAAGCTGCAAAAGGAAGTCCAAAAACATAGGCATATGAAATTACAAGCAAGCTTATCGCATAGAAACAATTGTTGGACTGGAATAAGAACTACCTGAAATCTGGCACTGGCTTTTTAGTTATCCCAAGATTTGCATTATAAAATGCCTCAATTGTACCAATATCTTCCCAGTAGCCATCATATAAATAAGCTTGTACCTGTTAAGATACAAAGATTAGTGAAAATTGTAACTTTAAAAGATTGTGAAAGCAAGAAAGAGACAATTTTGATGCTGGAACATCCAGCAAATTATAATGCATCCATTTGTAAAGGAAAGACACAGTCTGATGCATCTAACCGATGTGCTTAAAGATTTTATGTCCGTGAAAAAATAAAAAAATAAAAAAGAAAGAAAAGTCCATGTTTCTCATGCGGGGAGCACTATTATGGCTTCAACATAGCTGGAAAAGTGTGTGCTCCATTAAAATTCATTTATTGAAATACAGTTATATCTGAAAGTAATATACAAAAGGAACATGTATAAAGACAATTGAACAAAAAGATACTCACTCTCATCCCAATAGAAGTAGCACCAGGAATAACTTCACTTCCAAAATCATTGGCTCCAGGAAACTTTTCTCTCAGCAGATCCATCATCACATTCTTGCTGACAACATATATTCCCATGCTAGCAATGTAAGGCATCTCTTTTGCTCTCTCATCATCAAGACCTAAAATAGTAGTGTCAACCTGGAACAAGACATTGAGTAACATTTAAAAATCATCTTCCTTTGGGAAATTGAAGCAAGTATTCATAAGCAAATAAACTATCAGTCCAAATTTTGAGAAGGTCCACCTTCATAGCTTTCAATTGTTCTCCTTTGGGTTTCTCAGCAAATTCAATTATGCGCCCTTCTTCATCAATTTTCATCAAACCAAATGCAGTCGCACGTTTTTCGTCCATGGGCAGTGCAGCTACAGTGATATCTGCATCAGTTTCCCTGTGAGCTTGGATAAATCTCTCATAATCCATTCGATACAAATGGTCCCCAGCAAGAACTAGGAATTCCAAAACATTGTGCTCCTCAAACAACCACAAATACTGTCTGACAGCATCTGCTGTGCCCTGTAGATCATTCCATCAAAATTCCATTACATAAAAAACTAGGCATCCAATCAGAACAAAAATTAGAGAGCTAATTGGTGAGGAAGCTATCGATCAAAAACAAAAACTTTTAAAAAATAATCAGTAAAAACGCCAATCTAGTTTAATGATTCTTAAGAAAAGATAAGTACACAGCCCAAGGGCGTCGAATGAAACTATTACCTGGAACCAATTGGGGTTCTCAGGACTCTGCTGAGCTGCAAGAACTTCAACAAAACCCTCATTCTTGTAGCCACCCATGTTGCTCGCATAAGCCCGTGAGAGGTGGCGGTTGAGAGAGGCAGAGTTGAATTGTGTGAGAACATATATCTTTGATATATTACTATTCAAACAATTGCTCACAGGAATATCAATCAGCCTGTAGTTAGCTCCTAAAGGAACAGCAGGCTTTGCCCTTTTCTTAGTAAGCGGGTAAAGCCGAGTCCCAGCTCCTCCTCCAAGAATAATTCCAAGAACACTCTGCCATAAACCATATCGCATTGTTCAATCAAATTACGAACCTCATCAAGCACAGATTATAACACATTCTCAGTAAGTAAATCTCCCATAAGTAACAATAAAATCATTTATTCTCTCATTCTAATCATAATTATTCATCGTTACGATCAAACCTAAATGAAGAAAGTTGGATCTAAAACACAAAATAATAACTCGGTATTTTAAATTAAGTGGTGGTGGTGGTGGTAATAATAATAATAATAATATGAGGAGAAGGAGGAGGAGGAGGAGGAGGAAACTAACTCTGCTGGCGTCAGGGTCAAGACAAGTTTGAGAGTTCCTTGAATCCGAAACCGCTTTAGGAGAAACGATCATCGGAGTCCTCTCATTACGACCTGTATCCCGGCGAACGGAAAAAGCAGTGGAGCAGACCTTCTCACCGGAGAGGTTGGAGGACGCGCTGAACGACAGGCTCCTAAATGCAGTTCTCCGGCTCAAACTCGACGACGAAGAAGATGACAACGAGGATGAAGACGGCGGCCTCATAACTCCGATCGCCGCCATACTCGCCATTTCTGTTAGAATCAGTACAGTATAGCAGGCTGGCTGGCTCTCAGCAGTCTGTTTGAGTCCAGTCTAGTAAGATGAGGACTCCTTTCGTTGCTTTATTATTATTATTATTATTATTTATTTCTAATTTTTGATGTGTCCTCGGGGACTGGCCCCTTCTTTTTGCAGGAATTTACGGGTTTGTTTAGCGTGATTTGGCGAGGAATGAAGGGTATTTTGGGGAGATGAATTGTGACTGGGAAAAAGATCTGCATGCCTTGATGGCCTCCCTCCGATTATTTATTACTAATTTTAGTGGCTGTCATTTCAGGATTGCATTATTTTGACACAGTCACATGGGCCTTGCTACTTTGTTTAATTTTGCTGATCATAGGAGGACTCAGCACCGTCCCCTTATTTTAATGTTTTCTTATTTAAGTATTTTTATTTGTATTTATATAAATAGTATTACTCAATCATGCTATCTTCTTACGTGGTTTAATTGATTAGCTTTTGATTTTCTGACCTTTCCTCCAGCAGAGTCGTCATCGCCATGGTGGTTCTTTGACATATACGCTTCTCACGAGTAAATCCCCACCCTAAAAAAAAATTAATAATGATAAGAACATTAGTGGAAGAATGTTAAAAAGTTGTGCGGTTTAGTATTTTTCAAATTATTTTTAAAAAATATTAAATTAATATTTTTTAAGTATTTTTATTTGATGAAATAATAGGTAGCATATGAATATTATCAAGCCCAATTTGAAACTCATACAAACCTAATTTAATATCATATTTTTGATATTAAAACATATTAGGATTTGAGTTGTATTATTTATATAAAATTTTAGAAACTTGGTAAGGAAAAAGAACCTTCAAAGTATAGATAAATGTTACTGGATGGTGTAAGTCTTGTTTATAAATAATGATATAGTTGTAAAACAATATAATTTGCAATCTATTTTCTAAATTATTTTTTACACCATAAATTTTGTTTTTTAGAACAACTTCTATTTTAACTTTTTCTACTTTTGATTCTATAGATAATAAAAGGGTTATAAATAGTGAAGAGTTTACAAAAAAAAAATGGTTGGAAAATAGGTTCAAAAGAACTAAATCTTTCAAAAAAAAAATTTAATCTTTTTTAAAACCGTTTTACAATAAAAACTAAAAAAATAAATATTCAGCTTACAAAACCTTTTAAAATTATTCAACTCCTTTTCCAAAAATCCTTACAAAAACATAACTAAACACTTCCATTCTAGTTGTCGTAAGAGATGCTAGATTTTAAAATTTTCAAGATTCATTACTTAGTTCCATTGAATTCAGTTTATATAATGATCTAATTTTTTCTGATTGTTATCCATACCTAACGTTATCCCTCAAAAATAAAAATATCCTATAAAGCATAATCTTATAAATTAAAACTTATAATTATGACATGTTTTAAGGATTAATTGTTGTAGCATTGATCTTTAAGATCCGTTGTAAAATCATGTTTTTTTCCCTTTCTAGTAAAAATAAATTTCAATCCAAAAAAGATGAAACTTTACTTCTCCCAATAGATATTTATAAATCAAACATAATTGTACCTAAACCTATACAATGGAAAGATGTTACCTTACCAAAAGATTGGATCCTTGAATGTGTCACTTAACCTAATCATGTTCAACGCTCACAACCAAATATCCAACCTAAGCATGTTTAACGTTCACAACCAAATATCCAACTGAAACAAATAACATAGTATAGTAATGGTAAAGTTAAATTATTTTTTCATAGATAATCAACTAGTTCTAAATTCTCAAATGAATCTTCTACATCAAGTACAATAAATCTAAGAAGAATTTTTTAGATTCGCTCAATTATAAATATGTTTTACCACACAAAGTCATTTAGGAAATTGACTCTTGATATTCCTATTACTAGTTTTCAAAATTTTAATTATACCACAAACATACCCAAACCATTATATTGAAACACTGACTAACCTTCTCCACCAACCTCTCTAGCATTCTTATCTTAACTCAAAACATCCAAAATGAGCTAAATATTCTTTAAGTAGATTTTGTTGTAAATAAAAAATATATTTATTAATGATTTTTATAGCAACCATAACTCTAAGAAGAGATCTTGATTTTTCAAAACTTTCATGAAAGAAAGACATGAAATACAAAAATATTTATATACATTACATTACATAAAGTTTGAATTATTGTATGTAATTAAACATCATATTGTATATCCATTTATAAAACATGCATGTCCCATAACTTTTAGAAATAAAATTCTTGTTTGGGCTTATCAGTGGTACTTTAATTAAATCCGAATATCCACCTTTAAGAAACCTCAAAATCCCTTATAATAATTAGACTATAGATGTTGCCCCTTACAAATACCTAAGTGATGATATCACCACAAACACCAAACATATTATCTAGTAGAAGAACTTAACCAATACCAACCTTAATATCATAGGAAAACAATTGACCAGAATAGAGAAACAAATTTAAAGGACCCTTCGATTGAAGATGCAAAATCCATAAACCAAAAACTTAAAAAAAAACCCAATATTAAAGTCATATCAAATCATTCGCACTAGCCAAACTCAGTTTCAAAACAATAAAAATAACTTTTTTAGAGCCATTAAAGATCACCTTAACCACCTTGAAGTTTCATTATGGAAGAATCCCTAAATCTCCACAAACCACATAAATATTTTTCAAAATTATCGAACTCAGACCTCTGATGAAGAAGCCTTTACGGAAAACACTCATGAAATCAATAAACTTGTTTTAAGAGATCTTACTCCTAAAACAAACAATGCCCCTAACCTGGCCATACATAATGATCCAACCATTATAAATCAACACAAATTCAATGCCTTTTTTCTTTATGAATGAAACATAGTTGAAATGTATGAATACAATATCCTAAACACCTTACAACAAATAACTATGGTTGTTAATACCTATAAGACGTAAATTAGAACCTTAGACAAAACAATAGTTGAACTCCTTGTAGTTGGATTTTCTTACCAATTAAAAGGATGGTGGGATTATCATCTCATTGAAACCCAACACCTTGAGATCCTTAACTCCATCTATATGATTAAAGACCAAATACCCATCCTTGAATCTAATAAAAATACCAACTAAGATATAGTCCCAACCCTTATTTTAAACATTTCTCTATATTTTAAAAGAGATCCTTCCCATCTAAAAAATAAAAATGTTGAACTCCTTTCCAACCTTAGATGTAAAAAACTCAATGACTTTTAATGGCACAAAAACACTTTCCTAACTCATGTTGATTCGTACTTAAAAGTACATTTTTATTAAGGTTTTATATCATCATTTTGCACTTGAAGTATCAATAACTCTTTAACTAAAGCATGTTTTATAATAACGTATCTAATAATATAAGATACCTTTAATTTGTGGTAAATATTTATTTTAAATGCAGGCCTATCACATAAATGAAAGGATTGATTGATGAATTTAATAATTGAAATTGAAAGGATAAAGAGATGGCTAAACTCCGAAAAGAGATGTCAGTACAGTCCAAACCGGAATATTGTTCGGTAATTAGATCATATTTGGAGCTGTCGATCTCATATTTAGGTCCACTTTATATGGATGGAAAGGTAAGACATAGGCCTATAACTTTCATATGGAGGCCAAGATCTAAAAAGGCCATTTTTAAGTCCAAATTGGAGCAACAACAAAGAAGTCTGAATCTATCTTCCAGCCCGAGCACTGTTCAGTGTTTGGCCCATATCTGAAGTTCTAGAAGTCTAAATGATCTAAATTGTTTACACAAGACAGCTGAGACAATTGCCTACAACTTTTATGTTTTCAAGTGATTCCAATTTTGACGATATTAATGACGTTTTGGGCAGACAAGAGAAGATAAGGATTATCACCAAGTCAAGAGTTGGTCACCCACTAATCAATTAGTCATCAAATCAATAGTTCCCAATTTTGGCCTATAAAAGGAGGCATTTGCCATGCATTTAGGCATCTTGGTCTCCAAATCAAGATCATGCTCTTGCTTTCTTTCTTTGTATTTTTTGTAATGTTTATGCTTTGCTTTTATTAATATCAAGTTTATGCCTTTCATTTCCTTTCTTTTACTTAATTAACTCTTATCTTATTTATGTTCTTATTTTGTTTATTTATTTTTCTTTCTTTTATTATATCTAGCTAAGTTTATTATGTCAAGGTGAAAAGGTTACACTAATGGTGTAAGAATAAGTATAGTGTAAACTCAATATGGACTTTAATGTTTGATACTAACATATTTTGTATTTTTTATCTTGTTCACTCTTTAATACTTTGCTTGTTAAATGACTAATCTTGATTTATGTTGTATAACACTTGGTACAACAAATGCTTGGCACAACAAATGCTTGACACTTTCATAGCCCATACTGTATGGTATAAGCGACACCTGAGCTATGAAAGGAACTTGATTTGTTGTTAACATAAGTTATAATCATGAATGCTTGACAAGATTTACAAGTATTAGCATTAATTGAATAAGATGACTAATGTAATCATGTTAACAATATATAATCTGATTGGAACCTCCTTTGTGTGTGGTTTTCAATTGAGTAATAAGAGTTTATACTATACTTGTTTGACATACCATTAGTGGATCCTCTAACCTTGACATCTATTGTTATCGTTGTTAAATCTTTACGTTAATATTCCATCTCAAAGTTTTCATCTTCTTCTTCTTCTTCTTCTTCTTCTTTATTATTAGTATTATTGTTGTTGTTGTTGTTGTTGTTGTTATTGTTGTTGTTATTATTATTATTGTTGTTGTATTATTATAATTTATAATTTGTACAATTAACCTCCTTGTGGTTCGACCCCGGTCTTGCCGGGTTATTTATTACTTCGACACTCCTGCACTTGGAAGAAGACATCAATTTTTTGTTCGTGTCACATGTCATGCTTTGAAAAGATTCCAACCAACCTTTTTGAAAGAAAAATCCTTGCTAGATTACCAACCTTTTTAGGAGAAAAGGTTAGAAACAAAATTAGAGATATTTTTATTTTCAAAACAATCCCTTATGATCAATTAACATATGATGAACTCGTTAGTTTTACCCAAAAATAAGGTCTTAAGATTTTTCAAGGCCTTAAACTTTAAAGACACCTTAAGTAGGAGATGAAAAGAACTTGATAAGAACTATATAGTTTTTATCAATAGTTTAATTTGTCCCTACCGAAGCCAACCTATAATGGTTCATAGTCCAAACCTACCACCTTAAAGCCAAATAAGTCACCTTATAAAAGAATA
This sequence comes from Populus euphratica, assembly GCF_000495115.2. NCBI lineage: Eukaryota > Viridiplantae > Streptophyta > Magnoliopsida > Malpighiales > Salicaceae > Populus > Populus euphratica. The sequence goes on from NW_011500326.1 coordinate 39,296, forward strand.
ACCCATAAATATAGAAAACATTTTTATACCAAAATTGAGTCTTACTACAAAAAGACCACTTAAAAACCCACAAAACCTTTCTAGTCAAATTCCAAAACCCAAGCAAAAAATTGACCTAAAAAACATTAGTTGTTAAAAATATGGCCAAAGAGGCCATACCTCTAGATTATGTTAGATCAATACAAATGTCGCACGTGTCTAGCGTCGCGGCGATCACCCTTTACACTCAAAGTGTGGGTGCATCGGGAAAATATGGGAAGACAAGTAACTCTTATCTTTTATCAATGGAAAATTTAGAATGGGAGTCACCACCTAGTATTCTAGTTACTAGGAACCCTAACTAATCTCAGAGATCGGGTACGGAGACTGGTTGCATAAGGGGAAGGTATTAGTACCCCAAATACACCCTACCTAAGGTAAGCTGTATTGTTTTATTTGTCTGATCAAACTCTAAGGTTTGGTCGTGTTTTCTAATTGTTGGTCCTGTCTGTCTAAAATTCAAGAAAAGCCTTCCTAAAAAGAAGGTTTTTATCTTAATGGGGTAAAACCTAACCGTTCTATCATCAAATAAAAAAGACTACATTTTTAATATCGGGAATATATTTTACATATAAATTCGTAATCTCAAATATTAAAAAAAAACAAAATAATTGTTTTGGATTTTTTGAAATATTGGTCAAGTTCTCATGACTTTAATAAACTGGTTATTAAAGCCAAAATGCATGCTAAAATATAATATATTTTTTTTTGAAGTTTTCTTTGTTGTATAAAAATATAATATGATTTTTTAGCTTTGAGAAATTTGGTCGTATACACAAAAAAAATTCCTTTTTTTTTATGTTTTTAAAATTTTGACGAAAACCAGGTATTTTAATACCGAATTTGCATCTTTATGATAAAAATATAGACTGATATCAATCAAAATGGCTTCGAAAAATCCTTGGAAAAATCACAATTTTCAAATATATATATATATATATATATATATATATGTAAAAAAAA
>NW_011500326.1:40661-56441 GCF_000495115.2 Populus euphratica
CTACAAACAAGAAGATGACTAATGACCGGTGGCTATGGAGGGGAAGGGAATTTACCTGAGGTGATGATCTCGGATCGCTGAGCTGACGGTGTTGCTGGCGATTGTTTTCTGTGGCCGAGCGGTGGCGGTTACTAAGAAGCCCGATAACAGCGACAGTTCTTCTTCTCCTTGGTGCAGAGACACCACGCCTGTGCTAGAGGAGTAGACGAAAACTTCACTGGTGAAGATGGTGGTCTCCCTTCCTTTGTGCTTTGCTTCCTCTTTGTTTCTACTCTCTCTTTTGTTCTTTCTCCTTCTCTGTTTTGTTTCGATTTCTCCTCTGTTGCTGCTGGTGGTAGCGCTAATAGTGGCGGAATGGCGGTGCTAGATGATGGTGGTTGAAAGCCACAGTGGAGAGAGAGGAGCAGCTGCTGGGAGCCCGAAAAGGATGATTTTATTTTCTAACTTTAGACCCGAAAATCCTCCCTCTGTTTCTGTTTCTTTGTAAACCTCCCCTGTCTCTTTTTTTAAATTTGTTCCTCCCTTCTCTATTTTTTCTTCTTCTTCTTTCTTTTCTTTCCTTTTTTTTCTGGTATCTCCCCCTCCCTGATTAGTACTTAAAAGTTTATTTTTATCAAGGTTTTATATCATCATTTGCACTTGAAGTATCAATAACTCCTTAACTAAAGCATGTTTTATAATAACATATCTAATAATATAAGATACCTTTAATTTATGGTAAATATTGATTTTAAATGCAAGCCTATCATATAAATGAAATTATTGATTGATGAATTTAATAATTGAAATTGAAAGGACAAAAAGATGGCTAAACTTATAAAAGAAATGCTAGTGCAGTCCAAACCGTAACACTGTTCGATAATTTAGTCATATCTGGAGCTTTAGATCTCATATTTAGGTCTATTTTATATGGATGGAAAGGTAAGACATAGGCCTACAACTTTTATATGGAACCTAAGATCTAAAAAGGCCATTTTCAAGTCCAAATTGGAGCAACAACAAAAAAGTCCAAATCTATCTTCCAGCCCGAGTACTGTTCAGTGTTTGGCCCATATCTGGAGTTCTAGAAGTCCAAATGATCTAAAGTTTTATACAAGAAAGCTGAGATAATTTCCTATAACTTTCATGTTTTCAAGTGGTTCTAAATTTGACTTTATCAATGATGTTTTGGGAAGACAAGAAAAGATAAAGATTGTTACTAAGTCAAGAGTTGGTCACCCACTAATCAATTAGTCATCAAATCAATAGTTTTCAATTTTGGCCTATAAAAGGAGGCATTTGCCATGCATTTAGACATCTTGATTTCTAGATCAAGATCATGCTCTTGCTTTCTCTCTTTGTATTTTTTGTAATGTTTATGCTTTGCTTTCATTAATATCAAGTTTATGCCTTTCATTTCCTTTCCTTTACTTAGTTAACTCTTATCTTATTTTTGTTCTTATTTTGTTTATTTATTTTTCTTTCTTTCATTATGTTTAGCTAAGTTTATTATGTCAAGGTGAAAAGGTTACACTAATGGGGTAAGAATAAGTATAATGTAAACTCAATATGGACTTTAATGTTTGATACTAACATGTTTTCTATTTGTTATCATGTTTACTCTTTAATACTTATTAAATGACTAATCTAGATTTATATTATATAACACTTAGTACAACAAATGCTTGACACTTTTATAGCCCATACTGTATGGTATAACTGACACCTGAGCTATGAAAGGAACTTGATTTGTTGTTAACATAAGTTATAATCATGAATGCTTGACGAGATTTACAAGTATTAGCATTAATCGAATAAGATGACGAATGTAATCATGTTAACAATCTATAATCTGATTGGAACCTCCTTTGTGTGTGGTTTCCAATTGAATAATAAAAGTTTATATTATACTTGTTTGACATACCATTAGTGGAACCTCTAACCTTGACATTTGTTATTATCATTGTTTAATCCTTACGTTAATCTTTTATCTCAAAGTTCTCATCAACTTTTTTTTCTTTATTATTATTATTACTACTACTACTACTATTATTATTATTGCTACTATTATTATTGTCGTTGTTGTTGTTATTATTGTTGTTGTTTATAATTGTTGTTTATAATTTGTACAATTAACCTCCTTGTGGTTCGACCTCGGTCTAGCTGGGTTATTTATTACTTTGACACTCCTACACTTGGGAGAAGACCTCAATCTTTTAGTCGTGTCAAGTTTTTGGCGTTGTTGCTTGGGAGGTAAGTTCTTGTACAAATTATAGTATTTATTTTATTTTCTCTTTTCACTTTTCTTGTATATAACTTTGTTTCTTTTCTCTTGTTTTTTCTTTTTTTTTTCTTTTTCCTTTTATTTTATTACTACACGTGCATAAGAGTGTGGTCATGTACATTAAGTGGTAGATTTTGTAGGGTATCCTCATAATTTTAAGAAAATATGGCCGAAGAAGATAATCAATCACTTTATAATGAGAATAATGAGAATAACCGTTTTAGAACGCTTAGAGATCACATGAATCCCACAAGAACAAATGCACTATCATGCATTGTCTTTCCTTCTAATGCATCTCATTTTAATTTTAAACGAGGCATATTTAACTTTTACCTTCTTTTCATGGTTTAGATTTGGAAAATCCATATTTGCGTTTAAGGGAATTTGAGGAGGTCTGGAACACATATAATGACTCAAATTGTAGCATGAACACCATCAGATTAAAGCTTTTCCCTTTTTCATTAAAAGATAAAGCTAAAACATGGCTATAAAATTTAAGACCAGGATCCATTCGTGCTTGGGATGAAATGCAACAACAATTTTTAAAGAAGTTTTTCCCATATCACAAAACAAATTCTTTCAAAAGACAAATAAATTATCACTTTCACTTAAAAACCAGGAGAAATATTTTAGTAATGTTGGGATAGGTATTGAGACTTGCTTAGAACTTGCCCTCATCATGGTTTTGAAACATGGAGATTGGTTTCACATTTTTATGAAGGGTTAACACCTAGAGATAGACAAATGGTTGAATTGATGTGCAATGGAACTTTTAAAGATAAAGACCCTAATGAAGCAATGGAGTACTTAGACTTGTTAGCTAAAAACGCTCAAAATTGGGACACCGCGGGTACTTATGAGGCACCGAGTAAAACTCAACCTCATACATCTAGTGGAGGTATGTACAACCTTAAGGAAAATCAGGACCTTCAAGCCAAGTTTGCATCTTTAGCTAGAAAATCCGAGGCACTAGAATTGAAAAAGAGTAGTCAATTAAAATCTGTTGAAAACATTGTATGTCAAATGTGTGAAACTAATGAACACTCAACCAATAACTGTCCAACCTTGCCTTCTTTGAAGGAATGCCTCCATGAACAAGCTCATGCTTTAAACAGTTTCCAATGGGCCAACCATAACCCATACTCGCAAACATACAATCTTGGTTGGAGAAATCACCCAAATTTCAGTTGGAAGAGTGATAATAACAATGTACAAACTTCACAATCACCGTTTCAAGCACACCACAATTTCTAAAATTCTCATGGATATGCACCTCCTTATGCTCCACCTCTTATAAGAAATTTTAAGAAAACTTTGTATGCATTTATTGAAAAGCAAGAGATAATCAACACTCAACTTGCTTAAAACATAACAGATTTTAAAGATACTCTTGCAAAATTCACATTTGCTCTTAGTTTTCAAGAGAAAGGTAAGTTTCCATCTCAACCACACCAAAATCTTAAGGGGCAATACAATGCAAATGCAAGTAGTCCTGGAAGTCAACACATGGATCAAGTCAAATCAGTCATCACTCTTTGTAGTGATAAGATTATTCAAAAACCAATTCTTGAACCTTGTGAAAAAGATGATGAGTCAATCTCTAAGGGTAAAGAAGGGGTTGAATCTGAACATTGCAAAGAAAAGACTGATTCCCCTCCAACACTTCTATTTTCTCATGCCATGACCAATCAGGAAGAAATCAAGGATGAAAAAGGCATTAAAAATGTTGATACAGATCTTTTATCAAAAGTGACAATAAATTCAACACCCGACATCACACCAATCGATGATTACTTTCCTGATAAAGCTCTACTTTTTTTTTAGTTCAATGCCTTGGTTTGCTAAAAATATCAATTTTCTTGCTTCAGGATTTTTGCCAACTCATTGGAGTACCGAAGATAAAAGAAAATTTTTGAGTAACGTGCAAAATTTTTATTGGGATAACTCTTACTTATTCAATTATTATCCTAATCAAATATTTCAAAAATACATTCCTGACAATGAGGTAAGTAATTTCATTAAATTTTGTCACTATAAGGCATGTGAGGATCATTTCTCGTAAAAAAAGAGGATTGTAGAAATCTTACAAAGCGGATTTTATTGGCTCACCATATTCAAGGAATCACATGCATCCCGCAAAACCTGTGAAAATTGTCAAAAGGTGGGATTTATTTCAAAAAGCAAAGAGTCTTTAGATAATCTTCTATTGACTCTTAAGTCTCATCATAATCAAGATAAGCATCGTGCAATTCATGACTTATGAACCTATTTTCATAAAGAACATGCTTGACATAGTCTTGAAAATCTGACTAAAAAAGACCATGTTTGCCAGTTTTTAAGAAAACTAGATGGGAAGCCTATCCCCAACCCATAGAGGGTGTTTAAACCGTTCTTGGACGTAAAACCAAGAGAAGATGTGAGCCACAATCACAACCACCTATACATACATATTTTTTTTTATAAATAAATAAAGAGAGAGAGTGTGTGTGTGTGTGTGTGTGAGAGAGAGAGAGAGAGAGAGAGAGAGAGACTCCAGCTAGCCTACATATAGGTGGTATGATTGTCTTTTTAATTTCTCATCTATAAAATCTTCTTTTTCTTCTTTTTATTTCTATTCAACCCATACATTCAATGAAAATAGAAGTGTGTCAAAATGGCAAGTTCCTCAAGTCATCAGATAAGAAATATTTGTGTTTTCGGTGGATCTAGTCTTGGGAAAGAAAAGGAGTTTTTAGAATCAGCAAATTATCTTGGTCAGGTGCTAGCTGTGAGAAAGATTCATTTAGTGTATGGGGGAGGCAGTCTTGGATTAATGGGAGGTGTGTTAATACCTGGGTTTTTAGGAGGTAGTCAAGTTTTAAGGGTCATCCCCGAAGCTTTAGCACAAGGGAATATCATTGGAAAAACAATTGGAGAGGAACTACAGATCTCCACAATGTCTATTTGAATGAATGCAATGTTTAACCATGTTGATGCCTTTATTGCCTTACCAAGTGGTCTAGCCACATTGGAAGAGATCTTTTATATTTCCTCGTAGGCCCAACTGCACATTCACCATAAACTCATAGGTCTGTTAAATGTTAATGGTTATTATGATAAGTTGTTGTCTTTTCTTGATCATGCTGTGGAATAGGAATTTCTAACATCTTCTGCACGACAAATCATAATCTCTGCTGCTACTGTTGAACAATTGATTGACCAACTATAATCTTTCATTCCTGTAATTGATCCCTTCATGAGTAGCATAAATTGGTCATCTAAGGAAAGTCGTAAAAAGCTTAGATTAGATTTGAGTCTTTATTTGTGAATCTTTGTGTCTTTTACTTTTATTATTGTGTTTTGTTATTTCTTATTTTTGTTTCAGTGTGTTTCAGGTTTGTCAGTGTTCGTTATTTCAGATAATATCTTCTATAATCTATCTTTCTACCTTATAACATTGAGGACAATGTCTTGTTTTGGTTGGGGAGAGAGAGTAGTAGTTGATAAAAAAAAAAATTGTTTTCCATTTCATGAAGCATGTGCAAAATTATTGTTACTATGATGGCAGAGTAAAGAAGATCTTTTTATGACTCTTAAGACGCATCTTAGTAACCATTATTAATAAGGCCTATCATAATATTTCTTGAAATATTCAGGTTTACAAACTCTTGCATTGTTATCACTTAATTCTACTCATATACTCATTTAATATGTATTCCAAACCTTAATTTACACATACACACACTTTAATATATGATTGTGGGTTGAACATTGGATTATTACATTATTTATGTTCTTTTGTTAAAGGTAACAACTAAGGGAAAGGGATAGTATATAATTTGAAAAAAAAAACAAAAAAACAAAAAAAAGAGCAAAAAAAAATAATGATAATAAAAATATAGATAAGTTTGGTTTCGCAGCCTCCTTAACCTAAGCAATTAAGCCCGAAATGGTGTTTTAATACCTAATACCCTAAAGTCAACTGATTTGGGAGCTATTGGCTCAATGCTTTTTGCATGGGTTGAGGAGAAAAGCTTAAGGGAATCAAATATTACACTATCTATGTATTAGTATCTGCGACCCGAGTTACTAAGCTCCTAAGGGTGTCTCAACACCTAATGTCCTATGACCAACTGGTCTGGGAGTCATTAGCTGAAAGCTCGTTATATGAGTTAAATATGCATGGTGTTTTAAGTTATATGTATATATATTAAAATAATAATAATAATAATCCCAACCCAAGAAAGTTAACCTTAAACATTAGAACAAAAATTTTGTTTTCTTCCAAAAAAAGCCCCATAATTATATGTTGATATATTGAGTACAAAAGAAAGGTTTATTAATATCTTGTTAAGAGGTATTGAGCAGATATATAAATTTAATGAGAGTTTGTTTATGTGGATAGATTAATGGAAGTTGAATAATGAATACCTTACTTTGTGAAATTTGTAAATTGTTTTTCTATTTTAACGCTTTGATTACTAGGGACTAGTAATAAACTGGTTGAGGGGGTGTGATTAGTACTTAAAAGTATATTTTTATCAAGGTTTTATATCATCATTTTGCACTTGAAGTATCAATAACTCCTTAACTAAAGCATGTTTTATAATAACGTATCTAATAATATAAGATGCCTTTAATTTGTGGTAAATATTGATTTTAAATGCAGGCATATCATATAAATAAAATGATTGATTGATGAATTTAAGAACTGAAATTGAAAGGACAAAGAGATGGCCAAACTTAGAAAAGAAATGCCGATGCAGTCCAAACCGGAACACTAATCGGTAATTTGGTCATATCTAGAGTTATAGATCTTATATTTAGGTTTATTTTATATGGATGGAAAGGTAAGACATAGGCCTGCAACTTTTATATAGAGCCTAAGATCTAAAAAGGTCATTTTCAAGTCCAAATTGGAGCAACAACAAAGAAGTCTGAATTTGTCTTCTAACCCGAGCACTATTCAATGTTTGGCCCATATATGGAGTTTTAAAAGTCCAAATGACCTAAAGTTTTTACACAAGAAAGCTGAGATAATTTCCTACAACATTTATGTTTTCAAGTGGTTCTAATTTTGACGTTATCAATGACATTTTTGGAAGACAAGAAAAGATAAGGATTATCACCAAGTCAAGAGTTGGTCACCCACTCATCAATTAGTCATCAAATCAATAGTTCCTAATTTTGGCCTATAAAAGGAGGCATTTACCATACATTTAGGCATCTTGGTTTCCAGATCAAGATCATGCTCTTGCTTTCTCTCTTTGTATTTTTTGTAATGTTTATGCTTTACTTTCATTAATATCAAGTTTATGCCTTTCATTTCATTTCCTTTACTTAATTAACTCTTATCTTATTTATGTTCTTATTTTGTTTATTTATTTTTCTTTCTTTCATTATGTTTAACTAAGTTTATTATGTCAAGGTGAAAAGGTTACACTAATGGGGTAAGAATAAATATAATGTAAACTCAATATGGACTTTAGTGTTTGATACTAACATGTTTTGTATTTGTTATCTTGTTCACTCTTTAATACTTTACTTGTTAAATGACTAATCTAGATTTATATTGTATAACACTTGGTACAACAAATGCTTGACACTTTTATAGCCCGTACTATATGGTATAACTGACACCTAAGCTAGGAAAGGAACTTGATTTGTTGTTAACATAAGTTATAATCATGAATGCTTGACGAGATTTACAAGTATTAGCATTAATCGCATAAGATAACTAATGTAATCATGTTAAAAATCTATAATCTGATTGGAACCTCCTTTGCGTGTGGTTTCCAATTGAATAATAAAAATTTATACTATACTTATTTGACATACCATTAGTGGAACCTCTAACCTTGATATTTGTTATTATCATTATTTAATCCTTATGTAAATCTTTTATCTCAAAGTTCTCATCAACTTTTTCTTCTTCTTCTTTTTCTTTATTATTATTATTATTATTATTATTATTATTATTATTATTATTATTATTATTGCTACTATTATTATTGTCGTTGTTGTTGTTACTATTATTGTTGTTTATAAAATTGTACAATTAACCTCCCTGTGATTCGACCCCGGTCTTGCTGGGTTATTTATTACTTTGGCACTCCTGTACTTGGGAGAAGACATCAATCTTTTAGTCGTGTCACTCCCCCTTTTGTTTTTTTTTTCCTGTATTTATAGGCAGCCGAGGGAGAGGTTTGCCATACCCTGTTCAGGTGCAAGGCATGGGTCTCCGTCTCATTTTCTTTCCATAAATCTTGCAGGGTATGGGTGATGCAGGTTTTTTGGGCAAGTGGGGTGGAGAGAAGGAGAAGTTAGTAGGAAAAGATTTAAAATCCTCTTCTCCTCTGTCTCTGTATTTGTAAGGGAGAAGAAGCTCCACAGTGCCGTTCAAAATGGCACCGTGCAGTTTTTTTTTTTGAAGAAAAGGAAAATGAATTTGGAAGTGACCCAAAAATGGGTTATGACAACAAACTTACATGAACTACAATTAGAAGAGGAAGTCATTCACCATATACAAAGCCTTTTAATTAAGGCATCTGATACTAATTTCAATCCATCAGATCCTTTTGAAGAACTTTTTTAAATAGATGACTTAGCAATATCTATTTTTTTACTCAGATACATCAAATCACGTCACTTCAAAACAAATAAATGCTTTAACTCAATATCAAGAGTTTATTCTTGAAGTTATCAAAAAACTTGAATACCCTCAGCTACAAAAAACCTACTTAGACAAACTTCTAGGTTCCTTTAATAACTTATTAACACCATAGCCTGTCTAAGACCATCATTATTGATAACAACTAATACTAACACCTATGACCTTACTAAAATTCTCAACAAAAAGGAAAAATCTAAACTTGTTGTTATTATCTCATATTTACAATCTGAAATCAAGATCCTTAAGATCAAACTACAAAACCTCAAACAAACTCAACAAAAAGGCTTTGCTATTTTACAACACCTTTCATAAATTAGAAATCTAATCTAATTCTGAACAAAAAAACAAAAGACCAAACCCTAGAAAATCATGCATTGTCAAACATTGAGCATGTTCCTGAAGATTTTCTACATGTTTTAACACAAATTATTTTAAAAAATATACCATAAAAATTACATTAATTTTTCAAATTATTTTAAAATAGACATTATTGTCTTGTTTGATATAAATGCAAATCTGAATTGTATTAAAGAAAGAATAGTTCCAAAATAATTTTTACTAAGCACTTTTGAAAAACTTTCAGCAGCAAATAATACTAAATTAGTTATTGAATATAAAACTCAAGTGTTAGTTTTTAATAATGAGCTTTATCTTAAAAATTTTTCTTTTGTTACTAATGGCATTAATCATACTATTATTCTTAGCACTCCTTTTATTACTCCTTATAAAATTAATCATGAAAATATTATTTAAAAAATCAATGGTTTGAAACTTGTTTTTCCTTTACTAGAAAATCCAAAGATTAGAAATTTAAATTCAATCAAAGCATGTTCTATTCACACCTATTACATTAATACATTGATTTAAGGAAAAAAAAAACTCATCTCATACATCTTAGAAAAGATGTATTTAAAAAAAAATAAGCAGAAATTATAAAAGTTTGTTTTACAAAAATGAATTTTAGAATTTCAAAGCAAGATTGAAAAATAAATTTGTTTTGATTTACCAAATATTTTTTGAAAAAGAAAACAACATGTTGATCTTTCTTATGCTGATAGTTCTAATGAAAAAACAAATTCTTACAAAATCAAGACCTATTCAAATGAATGCTGAATTAAAACAGCGTTGTTGTCTTGAGATCGAAGATTTAGAGTCTAAAAATCTTATACAAAAGTTTACATCACGTTGGTTGTATCCAACTTTTTATATTATCAGAAATTCTGAAATTGAACAAGGCATACCAAGGCTTGTCATAAATTATAAACCTCTAAACAAAGCTTTGAAATGGATAAGATATCTAATTCCAAACAAAAAATATTTATTATAAAAATTATATTCTGCATTCATATTTTCAAAATTTGATATAAAGTCAAGACTTTGGCAAATTCAAATTCATCTAAGACATCGTTACAAAACTATATTTACAATTCCATTTGGTCAATATGAGTAGAATGTCATATGATTAGTACTTAAAAGTACATTTTTATCAAGAATTCATATCATCATTTTGCACTTGAAGTATTAATAACTCCTTAATTAGAGCATGTTTTATAGTAACAAGTCTGATAATTTAAGATATCTTTAATTTATGATAAATGTTTATTTTAAATGCAGGCCTATAACATAAATCAAAGGATTAATTGATGAGTTTAACTACTTTAATTGAGAAGACAAATAAAAGGCTAAGATTAGAAAAAAGATGCATGTTGAATTCAAATTGAAATACCATTATGTTATTGGATCATAATTGGAGTTGTAAAACTTGGATTTAGATCTGGTTTTTACTGATAGAAAGCTAAGACATATTTGTAAAACTTTCATGAGAGTCCAAGATTCAAAATAATCGTTTTCAAGTTTAAATTGTAGCAACAACAGAGAAGTCAAAATTTGTTCTGTAGCCCAGATACTGTTCATTGTTTAGCCCATATCTCGAGTTCTACAAGTGTAAATGACATCATTCTTTTTTGTTGGAAAGCTGAGATAATTTTTCATAATTTTCACAAAGACTATCTGTTTAAATTATGATGCTAGTAATGACATTTTCTGCAAATAAGAAGATAAGGATTGTTATCAAGTCAAGAGGTAGCTACCTACTCAACAATTAGTCATCAAATCAATATTTTCAAATGTTGGCCTATAAAAGGAGACATTTTCCATACATTTAGACATGTTAGTTTTCATATTAAGATCATTTTCTTGCTTTCTTTATTTGTAATATTCAAGTTTTTTTTCATGCTATATTAATCACTTATTTATGCTTTTCATCATAACTATGTCCTTATCTAGTTTATTTATATTCTTCTTCTTCATCATTATGTCTAGCTAAGTTAATTATGTCAAGATGAGAAGGTTACACTAATTGTGTAAGAATAAGTGTAATGTAAACTCAACTTGGACTTTAATATTTGATATTAACATGTTTTATATTTGTTATCTTATTCACTCTTAATACTTTGCTTGTTAAATGGTTAATCTATATTGATGTTGTACAACCCTTGGTATAATAAATGCTTGACCCTTTCATAGCCTACTATATAATTTAACCGGCACTTGTACTATGAAAGGAATTTGATTTGTTGTTAAAATAAATTAACATCATGAATAATTGACAACATTTACAAGTATTAGCATCATTCGAATAAGATAACTAATGTAATCATGTTAACAATTTATCATCTGATTGAAACCTCCTTTGTGTGTGGTTTCTAGTTGAGTAATAAAAGGAGTTTATAATATATTTACTTTTAATATCATTAGTGGATCCTCTAACATTAACAATTGTCTTTATCATTATTTAATCCTCACATTAATCTTTTCATCATTATCACATTTCAAAGATCTCTTTAACTCTTTGTTAAATTATATATCTTATTTATAATTTATATAGTTAACATTTATGTGATTTGACCCTAATCTTACCGGGTTATTTATTACTTTGACACTCCTGCATTTAAGATAATACATCAATCTTTTGATTGTGTCATCATGCCATTTAGATTATATAAAAGAAAATCCTTTTGAATTTCAAAGAATCATGAATGATATTTTCAATGCATATTCAAAATTTTACATAGTAGACAATAATGATATTCTTATCTACTCAAATTCTATAGAATAAATTTTCAAATATTTACATACATTTTTTTATATTGTTAAGAAAATGGTTTTGTTGTTTCAAAAATAAAAATTTCTCCTTTTCAAACTCATGTTAGTTTTCTTGGTCATTATATCTCTTAATGAATTATTGCACATATAAGGAGATCCTTTATTTTTGCTAGAAATTTTTTTAACAAAATTCTATATAAAACTTAACTACAAATATTTTTAGGAAGTCTTAATTATGTTATAGACTTCTATCCCAATATAAGCAAAATAACAAAACCCTTACATGATAAACTTAGAACAAACCCTATATATTGGTATGATGAACATAATAGAATCACTCGACAAATTACAAAATAGATCTAAAAAATTTATTATCTACATATTGCCACTCATTTAGCTCCTAAAATAGTTGAGACAGATGCTTCTGAGTTGGGGTACAGGGTTGTCCGCAAACAAATTATGGAGAACAAAAACAAATTCTTCAATTTACACCTACACATTACAATGATTAAAAAAGAATTACTTTATTATTAAAAAAAATCTTTCTATTGTGTTGTGCTTTACAAAATTTCAAAGTAATTAATTAAATCACAAATTTCTTTTATGCATTAATTGCAAATTTGCTAAAAACTTTTTACAAAAAAATAATCAAAATATTGTTTCAAAATACATTTTTGCTCAATGACAAGCTATATTAAATATTTTTTATTTTAATAAAGAATATATAAAAAAAGATACAAATTATATTTCTAATTTTCTAATTACAGAATTCCTTTAAAACAGGTCTTGATACCTCCCAAATTCAAATTTAGAAGCTAAGGCAAAGACCTATAAACAACGTTTGAGTCTCCAAAATTTTAAAACCTTATAAAACTACTTGTATCTACAATTTAATCTACAAAACCAATCAAAAGGTTTCAAAGAAAAATATGATTATATTGAGAAATCAAATTATCAAATTAACTATAGAAAATGAATTTTTTCATCCTGATCCTTCTATTGCAACCACAAAAATTTTCCATTCAAATTGGTATTAACCCTAAGGCATATCCAAATCCTAATTTGATTACATGACAATACTTGAAATAATAGGATTTGTTATTCAAAAATTTCAAATTATAATAAAATCATTTTCAATATGCCTACTCTATATGTATTATCCAAAATATCCCTCATCATTTTGATTGGAAACATTCCCTTCACTAAACAATCTAATTTTTTATTAGTTACCATATCAAACTAGGTAATTTAATTGCCTATTTTTATTCATATTAAGATTATCAACAAGCATGATTCAATGCCTTTTTCCTTCAAAATTATAAAGGCAGCTACTCTAAGCTATTCTATTTTAACAATCTCATCAAAACTTCAAACTTACCAAACTAGTTTCTTCAATGGTGGGATTATTTTGGTTGTATTTATAAAGTAATAAAACCTCACCCTTTAATTGAAAATGACTATATTTACTTTAAATAGAATTTTAAATCTTAAAAAAAATAAGAAGAAACTCCTACCAATTCTCATGTTTGGTTCCAAATCCTTTGTCCCTTAGATTATTCATAGTATTTTGACTATAATACCCAGCATGAGTATCTCATTTTTATTAGAAAAGACAAAGTAAAAAGATTAGACTCCTTTACAACAGAAAGTAAACATTCAAAACCTATTACAATGGAATGGCTTCAACAACACTAGAAGACCCAAATTATAGACTCAAATCCTTAATTTAAATTTTTAGCCCGAAGATCTCATGTTTATGCATTTCTAGCCTTAGAAAAATCTAAAGAAGAGTATTTTAAAATCATGAAACAACTCCTATAAAGCATAAAAATAATGATTCCTCTCTATTTACATCATCTTCAGGCTCCATTGTTGGCATAACTGATAATAATAAAGATAACTGTTACAAGATTCTTCCTCCTATACAAAAATCATAGGCACTCACGACCTAAAAAAAGAAAAAAAAAAGTATTTTTCTAAACCTTAAAATATTATGGCCCATTCTCAAAACTTGTAGGCTCAACTCTTCCTAATGGCACAAGTGGTTAAACCAGTAAGATTTCAATTTGACTTTTCAAAATATTGATCCTCCATTTGTAAGAGTGATAAACAACTTTCAGTGCAACAAATAACTTTTCTAACTTTTTAAAAAGCAAATCATTTGCTTTATGAAATTTTCAAGAAATCAATCTCAACCTCCTTTATATAAAAAGCCTCCTCCTGAGCTTTGGATGAAGAACTACATAGACGAGTTTCTCTGTAAAAGGCATAAAATACTCTCATTGTATAATTTCATGTAACCTTTTCTATTGCCATATATTATCCTATAAACATATCCATATTGTTTTATCCAAACCACATAACATATATCTCTTGTATTGGTTTCTATACAAATTTAAGTAAGATTCCTTTAAATTTCATTTCAACATATATACATATATTTAAATTCTACTCATTATTCTGTATTTATATTTCTGCAAAATTAAGTATCTTTTGTGTTTGTTAGATGATCCTGTCATTCTTAGACTTGCCTTTTCATTTACATAAAAAATTTATTTATAATTTTATATTTTATTTTAAAATCAAGTGTGTTGGCTGGAAACCTGTGACCACATTTTAAGATCATTTATAGGTGTAACAACGTCATATACTTGTTTATATATAATAAGATATAAATATCTAAAAAACATTATCTAATAAGTAATAGGTAAGGTATGAATATAAAAAAACTTGAACTATAAGTACTTATTTTCATCCCTAATTATCATATGCAGTATCTGTTAAAAAGAAAAAGGGAGTTTTGAGTGATGTTTTAAGACCAAAGAATCATATGACCTATTACAAGTATCAAAATTTGAGGAAAACTTCCTGTGAAAGATTGGTATATGTTGTGACATTTACAGAAGCCATGTTCCTTATAATTTTAATAGTGCACAGTCATTTGATGTGGGCAAGGCCTTCAAATAAGGCTAAAACATCATTGTTTAGGCTTTGACATATTTTTCTAGATGATTTATTATTCTTTTTAATATTTAATTTGAAACTCTTATATTATTTTTCTAGATTTATTTAAGATATTTTTTTGTAGCATATAAGTAGCCTAAAAGAGTTGAGAAAATATTCAATTATAAAATTTTAAATTAAAGTTTTTGTGTAATCACCTTTGTTACATGTGAATGTGTGACGTCGAGGGGGTTTTGAGATTCTTCACTTAGTTATTTAGTTAAAGGTTACTAGAAAACCCAAGTATACTAGTCTTATTAGAAATTTAAAGGGTAAGAGGTTGATTGTAGTTAAGAAAAGTATTAAGGGTTTTGATAGGTTTAAATGTGGTAAGCATACTAAGGTAAGCTATATTGTGTAGTTTAAATGTGGTTTAAGGGTTTTGATAGGTTTCTAACCGATAGTTTATCTATGGTTTAGGATTGATATTTATTCGTGTGAATAAATCTGATATTAAGAATTTATTTCAAGCTCGTGAACTCAAATAAATTCTTATGAAAAGAATCCATATAAGTGCCCTAATAGAGTTCACCTATCCTAGAAAACGGAATGGTTTTTTTATAACTTATATATTGTGGTGAAAAATACTTTCAATTAAAATTAGTGGATATTTAAAATAAATTTGAAAATTTTCTAATCAACTTCTAATATTTAAACACCAGCCTCACTTGTAGGTTCAATATTTATACTAAAATATTGATAATTAATTTTCATGAATTAAAATTTTAGTGATTATTAGAATATTAGTCAAATTCTC
>NW_011500326.1:57660-58013 GCF_000495115.2 Populus euphratica
ACTTGGGAGAAGACATCAATCTTTTAGTCGTGTCACTCCCCCTTTTGTTTTTTTTTTCCTGTATTTATAGGCAGCCGAGGGAGAGGTTTGCCATACCCTGTTCAGGTGCAAGGCATGGGTCTCCGTCTCATTTTCTTTCCATAAATCTTGCAGGGTATGGGTGATGCAGGTTTTTTGGGCAAGTGGGGTGGAGAGAAGGAGAAGTTAGTAGGAAAAGATTTAAAATCCTCTTCTCCCCTGTCTCTGCATTTGTATGGGAGAAGAAGCTCCATAGTGCCGTTCAAAATGGCACCGTGTAGTTTTTTTTTTTTTTTTTTTTTTATGGAAAAGAAAAAAATTTTGGGGGGGTCCAA
>NW_011500326.1:58190-65546 GCF_000495115.2 Populus euphratica
GTCACTTCAAAACAAATAAATGCTTTAACTCAATATCAAGAGTTTATTCTTGAAGTTATCAAAAAACTTGATGACTCTCAACTACAAAAAACCTACTTAGACAAACTTCTAGGTTCCTTTAATAACTTATTAACACCATAGCCTGTCTAAGACCATCATTATTGATAACAACTAATACTAACACCTATGACCTTACTAAAATTCTCAACAAAAAGGAAAAATCTAAACTTGTTGTTATTATCTCATATTTACAATCTGAAATCAAGATCCTTAAGATCAAACTACAAAACCTCAAACAAACTCAACAAAAAGGCTTTGCTATTTTACAACACCTTTCATAAATTAGAAATCTAATCTAATTCTGAACAAAAAAACAAAAGACCAAACCCTAGAAAATCATGCATTGTCAAACATTGAGCATGTTCCTGAAGATTTTCTACATGTTTTAACACAAATTATTTTAAAAAATATACCATAAAAATTACATTAATTTTTCAAATTATTTTAAAATAGACATTATTGTCTTGTTTGATATAAATGCAAATCTGAATTGTATTAAAGAAAGAATAGTTCCAAAATAATTTTTACTAAGCACTTTTGAAAAACTTTCAGCAGCAAATAATACTAAATTAGTTATTGAATATAAAACTCAAGTGTTAGTTTTTAATAATGAGCTTTATCTTAAAAATTTTTCTTTTGTTACTAATGGCATTAATCATACTATTATTCTTAGCACTCCTTTTATTACTCCTTATAAAATTAATCATGAAAATATTATTTAAAAAATCAATGGTTTGAAACTTGTTTTTCCTTTACTAGAAAATCCAAATATTAGAAATTTAAATTCAATCAAAGCATGTTCTATTCACACCTATTACATTAATGCATTGATTTAAGGAAAAAAAAACTCATCTCATACATCTTAGAAAAGATGTATTTAAAAAAAAATAAGCAGAAATTATAAAAGTTTGTTTTACAAAAATGAATTTTAGAATTTCAAAGCAAGATTGAAAAATAAATTTGTTTTGATTTACCAAATATTTTTTGAAAAAGAAAACAACATGTTGATCTTTCTTATGCTGATAGTTCTAATGAAAAAACAAATTCTTACAAAATCAAGACCTATTCAAATGAATGCTGAATTAAAACAGCGTTGTTGTCTTGAGATCGAAGATTTAGAGTCTAAAAATCTTATACAAAAGTTTACATCACGTTGGTTGTATCCAACTTTTTATATTATCAGAAATTCTGAAATTGAACAAGGCATACCAAGGCTTGTCATAAATTATAAACCTCTAAACAAAGCTTTGAAATGGATAAGATATCTAATTCCAAACAAAAAATATTTATTATAAAAATTATATTCTGCATTCATATTTTCAAAATTTGATATAAAGTCAAGACTTTGGCAAATTCAAATTCATCTAAGACATCGTTACAAAACTATATTTACAATTCCATTTGGTCAATATGAGTAGAATGTCATATGATTAGTACTTAAAAGTACATTTTTATCAAGAATTCATATCATCATTTTGCACTTGAAGTATTAATAACTCCTTAATTAGAGCATGTTTTATAGTAACAAGTCTGATAATTTAAGATATCTTTAATTTATGATAAATGTTTATTTTAAATGCAGGCCTATAACATAAATCAAAGGATTAATTGATGAGTTTAACTACTTTAATTGAGAAGACAAATAAAAGGCTAAGATTAGAAAAAAGATGCATGTTGAATTCAAATTGAAATACCATTATGTTATTGGATCATAATTGGAGTTGTAAAACTTGGATTTAGATCTGGTTTTTACTGATAGAAAGCTAAGACATATTTGTAAAACTTTCATGAGAGTCCAAGATTCAAAATAATCGTTTTCAAGTTTAAATTGTAGCAACAACAGAGAAGTCAAAATTTGTTCTGTAGCCCAGATACTGTTCATTGTTTAGCCCATATCTCGAGTTCTACAAGTGTAAATGACATCATTCTTTTTTGTTGGAAAGCTGAGATAATTTTTCATAATTTTCACAAAGACTATCTGTTTAAATTATGATGCTAGTAATGACATTTTCTGCAAATAAGAAGATAAGGATTGTTATCAAGTCAAGAGGTAGCTACCTACTCAACAATTAGTCATCAAATCAATATTTTCAAATGTTGGCCTATAAAAGGAGACATTTTCCATACATTTAGACATGTTAGTTTTCATATTAAGATCATTTTCTTGCTTTCTTTATTTGTAATATTCAAGTTTTTTTTCATGCTATATTAATCACTTATTTATGCTTTTCATCATAACTATGTCCTTATCTAGTTTATTTATATTCTTCTTCTTCATCATTATGTCTAGCTAAGTTAATTATGTCAAGAGGAGAAGGTTACACTAATTGTGTAAGAATAAGTGTAATGTAAACTCAACTTGGACTTTAATATTTGATATTAACATGTTTTATATTTGTTATCTTATTCACTCTTAATACTTTGCTTGTTAAATGGTTAATCTATATTGATGTTGTACAACCCTTGGTATAATAAATGCTTGACCCTTTCATAGCCTACTATATAATTTAACCGGCACTTGTACTATGAAAGGAATTTGATTTGTTGTTAAAATAAATTAACATCATGAATAATTGACAACATTTACAAGTATTAGCATCATTCGAATAAGATAACTAATGTAATCATGTTAACAATTTATCATCTGATTGAAACCTCCTTTGTGTGTGGTTTCTAGTTGAGTAATAAAAGGAGTTTATAATATATTTACTTTTAATATCATTAGTGGATCCTCTAACATTAACAATTGTCTTTATCATTATTTAATCCTCACATTAATCTTTTCATCATTATCACATTTCAAAGATCTCTTTAACTCTTTGTTAAATTATATATCTTATTTATAATTTATATAGTTAACATTTATGTGATTTGACCCTAATCTTACCGGGTTATTTATTACTTTGACACTCCTGCATTTAAGATAATACATCAATCTTTTGATTGTGTCATCATGCCATTTAGATTATATAAAAGAAAATCCTTTTGAATTTCAAAGAATCATGAATGATATTTTCAATGCATATTCAAAATTTTACATAGTAGACAATAATGATATTCTTATCTACTCAAATTCTATAGAATAAATTTTCAAATATTTACATACATTTTTTTATATTGTTAAGAAAATGGTTTTGTTGTTTCAAAAATAAAAATTTCTCCTTTTCAAACTCATGTTAGTTTTCTTGGTCATTATATCTCTTAATGAATTATTGCACATATAAGGAGATCCTTTATTTTTGCTAGAAATTTTTTTAACAAAATTCTATATAAAACTTAACTACAAATATTTTTAGGAAGTCTTAATTATGTTATAGACTTCTATCCCAATATAAGCAAAATAACAAAACCCTTACATGATAAACTTAGAACAAACCCTATATATTGGTATGATGAACATAATAGAATCACTCGACAAATTACAAAATAGATCTAAAAAATTTATTATCTACATATTGCCACTCATTTAGCTCCTAAAATAGTTGAGACAGATGCTTCTGAGTTGGGGTACAGGGTTGTCCGCAAACAAATTATGGAGAACAAAAACAAATTCTTCAATTTACACCTACACATTACAATGATTAAAAAAGAATTACTTTATTATTAAAAAAATTGGCAAATTCAAATTCATCTAAGACATCATTACAAAACTATATTTACAATCTTTCTATTGTGTTGTGCTTTACAAAATTTCAAAGTAATTAATTAAATCACAAATTTCTTTTATGCATTAATTGCAAATTTGCTAAAAACTTTTTACAAAAAAATAATCAAAATATTGTTTCAAAATACATTTTTGCTCAATGACAAGCTATATTAAATATTTTTTATTTTAATAAAGAATATATAAAAAAAGATACAAATTATATTTCTAATTTTCTAATTACAGAATTCCTTTAAAACAGGTCTTGATACCTCCCAAATTCAAATTTAGAAGCTAAGGCAAAGACCTATAAACAACGTTTGAGTCTCCAAAATTTTAAAACCTTATAAAACTACTTGTATCTACAATTTAATCTACAAAACCAATCAAAAGGTTTCAAAGAAAAATATGATTATATTGAGAAATCAAATTATCAATTTAACTATAGAAAATGAATTTTTCCATCCTGGTCCTTCTATTGCAACCACAAAAATTTTCCATTCAAATTGGTATTAACCCTAAGGCATATCCAAATCCTAATTTGATTACATGACAATACTTGAAATAATAGGATTTGTTATTCAAAAATTTCAAATTATAATAAAATCATTTTCAATATGCCTACTCTATATGTATTATCCAAAATATCCCTCATCATTTTGATTGGAAACATTCCCTTCACTAAACAATCTAATTTTTTATTAGTTACCATATCAAACTAGGTAATTTAATTGCCTATTTTTATTCATATTAAGATTATCAACAAGCATGATTCAATGCCTTTTTCCTTCAAAATTATAAAGGCAGCTACTCTAAGCTATTCTATTTTAACAATCTCATCAAAACTTCAAACTTACCAAACTAGTTTCTTCAATGGTGGGATTATTTTGGTTGTATTTATAAAGTAATAAAACCTCACCCTTTAATTGAAAATGACTATATTTACTTTAAATAGAATTTTAAATTTTAAAAAAAATAAGAAGAAACTCCTACCAATTCTCATGTTTGGTTCCAAATCCTTTGTCCCTTAGATTATTCATAGTATTTTGACTATAATACCCAGCATGAGTATCTCATTTTTATTAGAAAAGACAAAGTAAAAGGATCAGACTCCTTTACAACAGAAAGTAAACATTCAAAACCTATTACAATGGAATGGCTTCAACAACACTAGAAGACCCAAATTATAGACTCAAATCCTTAATTTAAATTTTTAGCCCGAAGATCTCATGTTTATGCATTTCTAGCCTTAGAAAAATCTAAAGAAAAGTATTTTAAAATCATGAAACAACTCCTATAAAGCATAAAAATAATGATTCCTCTCTATTTACATCATCTTCAGGCTCCATTGTTGGCATAACTGATAATAATAAAGATAACTGTTACAAGATTTTTCCTCCTATACAAAAATCATAGGCACTCACTACCTAAAAAAAGAAAAAAAAAGTATTTTTCTAAACCTTAAAATATTATGGCCCATTCTCAAAACTTGTAGGCTCAACTCTTACATGACAATACTTGAAATAATAGGATTTGTTATTCAAAAATTTCAAATTATAATAAAATCATTTTCAATATGCCTACTCTATATGTATTATCCAAAATATCCCTCATCATTTTGATTGGAAACATTCCCTTCACTAAACAATCTAATTTTTTATTAGTTACCATATCAAACTAGGTAATTTAATTGCCTATTTTTATTCATATTAAGATTATCAACAAGCATGATTCAATGCCTTTTTCCTTCAAAATTATAAAGGCAGCTACTCTAAGCTATTCTATTTTAACAATCTCATCAAAACTTCAAACTTACCAAACTAGTTTCTTCAATGGTGGGATTATTTTGGTTGTATTTATAAAGTAATAAAACCTCACCCTTTAATTGAAAATGACTATATTTACTTTAAATAGAATTTTAAATCTTAAAAAAAATAAGAAGAAACTCCTACCAATTCTCATGTTTGGTTCCAAATCCTTTGTCCCTTAGATTATTCATAGTATTTTGACTATAATACCCAGCATGAGTATCTCATTTTTATTAGAAAAGACAAAGTAAAAAGATTAGACTCCTTTACAACAGAAAGTAAACATTCAAAACCTATTACAATGGAATGGCTTCAACAACACTAGAAGACCCAAATTATAGACTCAAATCCTTAATTTAAATTTTTAGCCCGAAGATCTCATGTTTATGCATTTCTAGCCTTAGAAAAATCTAAAGAAGAGTATTTTAAAATCATGAAACAACTCCTATAAAGCATAAAAATAATGATTCCTCTCTATTTACATCATCTTCAGGCTCCATTGTTGGCATAACTGATAATAATAAAGATAACTGTTACAAGATTCTTCCTCCTATACAAAAATCATAGGCACTCACGACCTAAAAAAAGAAAAAAAAAAGTATTTTTCTAAACCTTAAAATATTATGGCCCATTCTCAAAACTTGTAGGCTCAACTCTTCCTAATGGCACAAGTGGTTAAACCAGTAAGATTTCAATTTGACTTTTCAAAATATTGATCCTCCATTTGTAAGAGTGATAAACAACTTTCAGTGCAACAAATAACTTTTCTAACTTTTTAAAAAGCAAATCATTTGCTTTATGAAATTTTCAAGAAATCAATCTCAACCTCCTTTATATAAAAAGCCTCCTCCTGAGCTTTGGATGAAGAACTACATAGACGAGTTTCTCTGTAAAAGGCATAAAATACTCTCATTGTATAATTTCATGTAACCTTTTCTATTGCCATATATTATCCTATAAACATATCCATATTGTTTTATCCAAACCACATAACATATATCTCTTGTATTGGTTTCTATACAAATTTAAGTAAGATTCCTTTAAATTTCATTTCAACATATATACATATATTTAAATTCTACTCATTATTCTGTATTTATATTTCTGCAAAATTAAGTATCTTTTGTGTTTGTTAGATGATCCTGTCATTCTTAGACTTGCCTTTTCATTTACATAAAAAATTTATTTATAATTTTATATTTTATTTTAAAATCAAGTGTGTTGGCTGGAAACCTGTGACCACATTTTAAGATCATTTATAGGTGTAACAACGTCATATACTTGTTTATATATAATAAGATATAAATATCTAAAAAACATTATCTAATAAGTAATAGGTAAGGTATGAATATAAAAAAACTTGAACTATAAGTACTTATTTTCATCCCTAATTATCATATGCAGTATCTGTTAAAAAGAAAAAGGGAGTTTTGAGTGATGTTTTAAGACCAAAGAATCATATGACCTATTACAAGTATCAAAATTTGAGGAAAACTTCCTGTGAAAGATTGGTATATGTTGTGACATTTACAGAAGCCATGTTCCTTATAATTTTAATAGTGCACAGTCATTTGATGTGGGCAAGGCCTTCAAATAAGGCTAAAACATCATTGTTTAGGCTTTGACATATTTTTCTAGATGATTTATTATTCTTTTTAATATTTAATTTGAAACTCTTATATTATTTTTCTAGATTTATTTAAGATATTTTTTTGTAGCATATAAGTAGCCTAAAAGAGTTGAGAAAATATTCAATTATAAAATTTTAAATTAAAGTTTTTGTGTAATCACCTTTGTTACATGTGAATGCGTGATGTCGGGGGGGGGGGGGGTGTGGGGATTTCT
>NW_011500326.1:65757-85726 GCF_000495115.2 Populus euphratica
ATATATATATATATATATATTTGAGAGATTTGATGTTATGCAATAAAAAATGAAATCGTATTATTTAAAAAAAATTATTTTTTATTTTATTTTGAAAGAAAACTAATTCATTTAATATAAAAGAATTACCTCACTATAAGTCATCATTCCAGATATTCCAGATATTAAACATGAGGGGTGAAAAAGTTAAAGAATTTAAAATTAATTGTAAAATATTTTTTAAAAATTATTAAAATTAAATTAAGGCTCAGTCATGTGATGGGGGCTGGGAAGTAAGCAGACTTGAATAAGACTACGCAGGGTTTAAAAACAATGGCCCAGATTCTTTTATTATAAACGAATTGGAAAGGCCCTTATTATAGATGTTAATTAATGGATAGCTTGCAAAATGAAAAATCTAGAATTTCTTCATATTCTCAAGAACCAGAGACAATAGTTATGGGTATACATAGAAAGAGAAAAGAAAGAGAGAAACAGGTTTACCTTTTTTAGTAACATGCGAAATACCGGAAGCAAGCAAGAGAGAGGTTCACATGATGAGGGTTAACAAACTTCCATTTCTAAAACAACGCATGTCCTTCGACCATGACTCATGTGCATGGATTTTGGACTGAAAGTGGTGGTCTACTGCTACTCAAGGTGTTGGCCTTGGACAACAGAGGATCTACTGAAATTTGCTGCAGCTCGCAGTGACCTTGGACAGCTGAGGAATTACCGCAAACAATGCAGATAACTTGCTGACTGGAGCCAGTCTTGCATAGGAAAATAAAGAGTAAAGGAGCTGTGGATCTAGGATGAGAGCTGATGGTGTTATTGGCGCGGTTGGGCTAATGGAGGGTTAGTTGTTGGGTTAATGTTGTTCATGGTGCAGAAATGAAACTGGCCATGGCTGTTGCTGCTTACAGTGAAGTTAAGAAGAGCTGGCTATGGCTGATGAAGAAAAACTTTTTCTATGGAGGCTGTTCTTTGCTGAAACAGGAGCTGAAGTTACTGTGATTGAAACAAAACTAGTAGTCTGCTGGAGAAGGTTGCTTTGATGAGGGGAGATGATAGTTTTGGAAGGAAATATTAATGGCTAATGTTGGCTGACAACTAGTTTAGTGGTGAGGGTGGAAGAATGGAACTGCATGGTGGTTGAAGGCATCTGGGTGTGGTTGTCACTGGTGCAGAAGAAGGAAGTGCTGCTACTGCTTTCTACAGCTCACCGTGCCTGTGGAAGAAGAAGTTGCACCGCTGGAGGAGAAGAAGCTACACCACTGGATTTTAGGAGATGACATTCTTATGGTTGTTGCCTACAGTGTTGATGAGGAGCCGCCACCCTTGTTGGAGAACCAACGCTGGTCTTCAATGGAGGAGCTAGTGTTGGGAGAGCATAGTGAATTATTTTTTTCTCTAATCTTCATGTTTGTGTGTTTCTTTTTGTTGGAGATGATCCTGTAGATGGTTTGGACTTTTCTTCCCCTCTTTTTCTTGTTTTTAACCAATTCTTCACCTTTTATGTGTGGTATATTCATATTTTTATAAAAAAATTTGGCTTATAAACAAAGTAAAACAAGATTAATTATTAAATTTTAAAAATATATCTCATTTATAACTTAAAGACAAAAAAAAAGAGAGTCATTGTGTTAAAAAATGATTATACATTACTAGAAATTCAACTAAAATCAACGGATTTAATTAAAAAAAAGTTTTGTTAGTAGTTTATAGTGATATTTACTAACATATATAAATCTCTTGATAATTTTATTGGTATATACTGACAGATTAATTATATCGGTATATACCAACAGAATTATCGAGGGACTATTTAATTTTTTAAAAAAACCAACAGAATTATCGAGGGACTATTTAAATTTTTTTTTAAAAAAAAACAGGTTGATGATGTAAAAGTTTTTATGAATGATTTTACTAGCAGAATTACAAAAGAATTTAAACCGGAATCTCTATACAATAATATTACTCTTTCATTAACAAAAGCACTAATAGAATCACTAACAAAAATATTTTATCAGTGATTTCATTAATAAAAATGAATATATCACTACGCTGCTGCACTTACCCCCTCTTCTCTATTTTTTCTTTTTCTTCCCCCACCTTGTATCTAAAGCTGCATCACCTCTCAACTACAAACACCCACCCTTGCATCTAAAGAAGCTGCCCCACCAACCATCTAGGTGGTGGTCAGCCACCCTTGCATCTAAAGAAGCTGCCCCACTCTTTAAACTATTTCTTGTTTTTTCAATACAAGTCATTTTTTTTTAATTTTTATAGTTATATTTTGATTTATTATGAATTTTGTTATTTTTTATAAGTAATTTTTTTTAATTTGAATATTAAAATATCAATTTTATTATTATTTAGTTTTTTAGTATTATGTATTTTGTTAGTGTATGTACATGTTTTATTATTTTTTTCTCAAACAAACTTGTAGGATGAATGTATAATATTGTACTTGTTATGGTTTGTTTTAAATTTTATAAAATTATATTTGTTTGTAAATTATTGAAACTTATGTCGAATTACCGATATAGAAGTGTTGTGATGAAATAAATAATAACTTGTCTTACGGGTCCGTTTTAATTTATTATCAACGCCATTGCAGAATTGTAATTTTTGTAAATTTATGTATATAAATTTGTATGGATATTGATAATTAATAATGAATATTTAAGAAGTTTTAATTAGTTTGTTGGATATTCTCAAGTTAAACTAATATTTATGTAAATTTATTTATTTAACACAGTTAATTAATACATGTTTTGTCATTATTATTTTATAGAGGTTCTATAGAAGTCATGGATGATCGTTTATGAATGTATCGAAATTCATCATAATAATTACTGAGGATAAATTATTATAATAAAATCTAGGATTTTATTAATTTTATAATATTTATTTTAAAAAATTTCAATAAAAATAATATTAAATATCCATGAGGAAATTTTTTTAGAAACTTTGCAAGCTAATGCTAATAACTTCTCAAATACTAGCATTCAACCAAATTTTATTGAGTTTTTTTTTTTTTTGTGTTTTTATAATATCAACGATAATTTTTGCATGTCAAAATGGTAGCACTAGCGGTGTAACGGAAGATGACAAAGGCAAAACAAAAGTCATCTATACTTGATGTTATTATTATGGTAGTATTAACAAAAGTGGTTATGATAGCAGTAATGTCAATTAGAAAGGTTGTTAGGGTGGATGTGGAAATTAAGAAAGTTATCATTAGCGTTACAAATATACACATCCAGGTATGTTTATATTTGAAAAATAATTTTTATTTTATGTCATTAATTTTTTTATATTTATTAATTTGAATAACCAATAAGGTTATTTTTTTAATTAGACATGCTATAAATGTATATATACTCAATTTTAACTGATTTTTACTTTTTCATAAAAATGGTTTAAAAATATTTCATTTTCAAAATTATTTTTTATGAAATTGAAAAAATAAATAAAATAAAAATAGATTTAGCCCAGAGATATAAATTATTAGTAGATTTATTATGGTTTAAAGATAAGAGGTGGAGTGACAGGTTGCCACGTAGCACGTCAGCACTTCAGCACGTCATCGTGAAATAAAAGTAAAAAGCTTACGATTTTGTGGCGGTGGTGTAATTGTTTGACAGCTAAAAAATAGAAGAGCAAGAACCTTTCTGATTTACGAACCCCAAATAATACATATAAATTTAGAGGCATAGGGAACCCTCTCGATGCGTGACTGATTGTTGGTTATCTCAATATTCCAGTTCCCAGACCTCATATCCACCGCCGCGACCGCCGCCGCCGCCACCACCACCGCCAGCATGGTCAGTTCATCTTTTATCGCCAGCGTCGATCACAGAATCAGACTCCTTTTGATCACTATTGCTCACTAATTTATACTGTTTTGTAGACTAGTAGAGGAGGAGGAGTTCCCGGAGGAGTAGGCAGAGACCGATTTCGAAGAGAATTTTCTTCTTCTCGATTCGAATCGAGTAGTGGTAACAGTAAGAGAGGGAATAACCCGCCGTCGAGGCATCTATGGGTGGGGAATTTATCTCACAGTATAGTAGAGGCCGATTTGACAGATGAATTCCTGCAATTCGGAGACCTGGATAGCGTTGCATTCCAGCCGGGACGCAGCTATGCTTTTGTTAATTTTAACAAGGAAGAGGATGCGATTGCGGCCATCAAGTCTCTCCAGGGTTATCCTCTCGCCGGCAACCCTCTTAGGATTGAGTTTGCTAAGGCGGTTAGTTTTTGCCACTTTTGTTCTCCTTTTTATTTTCTAGATTTCAGATTCCTTGGAATTCTGCTCTGCTTTTGTATTTATGCTAAGTGGGTTGTTCTCATGGTCTAATTAAGAACGACTAAACTCCTCCTCCAGATTAATTAGTTTTCACGATCCTAACAAAGCTGTTTAAATTAGATTAGATGTAAGTAAGGCTTGAGTTGCTCCATGATCACTCTTAAAATTGATGGGCAGAGGCTTAGGATTTGTAGTTTTTCTTACAAAAAAGAAGAAGAAGAAAAATTCATGGCTGGAAGAAAGATATGATAAATAAGGTGAAAAAAATTCTCCAAACACAGAGAGAGGTAGTACCATAAGACAAACAATAAGGAAGGAACCACCAGGCACAATTACAAACAAAGAATGTTCCACTTTGCACATATCTCTGCAGCTTTCCATCACTAGCAGATAAGGTTCCATTCCAATTTTCATGCCTCATTGTTGTGGCTTGAAGTGGGATCCTGTATTCAATTAAAGCACAAATACATTGTCTATTAATCATCGCGCTTCTGATAATTGATATCCATAAATTGTTATATTAATTCAATGACATCATAACACATGGCTAATGAGTTTCATGTCAGTTAAAAAGAGTCTTTGCTTTTCCAATCCACCATTTTCACATGCTTATCTGGAGTTGAAAGTATACCATCCTAGAAGATCATTGAGCTCGTTTTTCATTTGGCATCAGGGGATCTTCCACACTGTTAGTTATCAACTATAAAACCAGCTTTGTAGCTTTTCACCTGCACATGAGGGTCTTTGCAGATATAGCAAACCTTTAGTCCAAGCTGACAGCCATCCAATTTTGAGTTCTGTGCTTGCTGGATCTGGTAATATGAACATGATATTTGGAGACCAGTCTTCTTAAAACACCTTTATTAATGCTTCAGGGAGGATGGTGAAGTTAAAATTTCTGAAATTGGGATTAAGAACATATGAATTCGGTGATTCAATAACAATTAATGGTTGTGCACTCAATCCTCCAAGTCCATTCCTCTTCTTCTCTCCAGATGTCTATTACAACAGCTAGAGCAGGCTGAACAGCAACAATCAAAAGAAAAAATTTATTCGATGGCCTTGCCAAATACTTGAAAATAAGATAACATGAGGGAAGCAGAATCTAATGAAACATTCACATTGTCTTGCACTAATACATGGGGAAGTCTCATGGATTTATCCCAGTTTGCAATTTTCATGCACGGCCTTCATAAGACAGGTTTTTAGGCGGTAAGATAACAAATAATAATAAATAAATAAATAAATAAATAAAAATTCTCACATGGGGCGTTCAAATTCACATCAATTAATAACAGTCATGCTCTGGGCAACTCTGTGGCAGCTTTTCGACCTATATTGAGAACAATCTGTGTGAGTCTGCACAAGGCAGTGGAGTTTGCTTTGTTTAAAATGCCCAGGCTCAAGGGGTTGCATGTTTCATGATTTTGGTAAAGTGACAAACTGCGAACCATTCCTCATTTAACCGAGTAAAATTCGATTCCCAGGGTAGCCCAACAGCAATTATGATGTGATATTAACCAAAAGTCTAGCAGAACATTATAGCGGGTAACTGTAATCTCTCACCGCATATTTGTCTGCTCGCATTACTCATCCTCGTAGCAGTTAACTTCTTGTGAGTATAAAAAAGAATTGGGTTTACCAAGGTTGCAGAATGAGTCCAGGAGGTTAGTCTTTCAATAACTTGTTAGCTTCTTCCCTAAATCAATTACGTATCTGATGTTTATGAAAATTGGTTTTGCTTGTCAATCATCCGAGACCCATCTCCTGATGCTAGAATTCTTTTGATCAGATTACGTTTTCTGGGATAGATGGGTGTCTGTGGATCTCATAAAGATTAATTATGGACGAGTATATTGTTCTCATTTCTTGCTCTTCACTTTTTCCGATGATGCATTTTGATGATTAATTCATGAAAGCTTAGTTGCTTTAAACCTATCAATTTACTTTTTCTTGAATTCCAACTGGAAATTAAAAAAACATGACTAGTTAAAGAAAGGACTGGTTCCAACACATCTTGATGAGATTCTTATCTCAGGACAAGTCATCAACACCATCACATGATGAAGATTACTTGCAACGGCGAGATGAACAACGCCTTACATTAAGGGGATCCCCTTTCTTGCAGAGGGACTCTAGAGCGCGTAATGCTAGCCCTGAAACTTTTTACCCTGATAAATCCAAGATGAGCGATAGTAGTGCAGAACCTAGTGAGGTATTATGGATAGGTTTTCCAGCTTTACTAAAGGTGGATGAAATGATCTTACGGAAGGCTTTTTCACCATTTGGTGAGATTGAAAAGATCACTGTATTTCCAGGTCGTAGTTATGCTTTTGTGAGGTTCACAAATCTAACATCAGCTTGCAGGGCAAAAGAAACTCTTCAGGGGAAATTATTTGGCAACCCTCGTGTGCATATTTGTTTTGCCAAGAATGAAGCTGGGTCTTCAAATAGTGGAAGGACCCCACTCTCTCCGCATTACAAGCCAAACAGTCGCCAAGGAGGCCCTGAGAACTTCCGGCAGGATAGGGATTTTGGGACTGCAGATCCCAGTATCAGATCTCCTCATTTCAACTCAGATTTGGATCCTGCGGGTTCTGATGTCTATGGCCTTAACAGGAAGGGAACCTTGCACCATGTTGGAAACGGTGCATTTGATAACTGGAGGTTTGGAGAAGAACTAGGACCACCACCAGATGTGTATGAACGACTTGGTAGTCCTACAAGAGGGAGGGATGCCCACTTCCATGAATTTGTTAAAAAGAACCCTCAGAAAGGTCCTTTTTATGAAGAACCATGGGATTTACCAGAAGATTCCTATCTGTATCATGAAGCCAAGAAGTTGAAGACAGGCTCCTTTCCTCCTGACAAGGAACTTCCAGAGTATCCTTACTCTGATTTAGAACAGGAAAGAAGAGCTTTCCCTAGGGCATTTTCTGATTTTCCCCAACCAGAGGCATTTGATAAGAACTTGGAGGCTGGACCTTTTGGATACACACCAATCCAAGACCGGCCAATCAATTTATCACTTCCTCATGGAGAAAGGAATGACCCCTGGAAAGTATCTTATGACAATTTCCAGGCTGGCTCTGGTTCTCTGCCTGCAAATCGTGCTGAGAGGAAAAGATTCACCCCTGAACCAGAACCATCCTCTTTGAAGTTATGGAAATGGGAAGGGACTATAGCAAAGGGAGGCACTCCTGTCTGTCATGCTCGCTGCTTTCCCGTGGGAAAAGCGCTAGACTTTATGTTGTAAGTAGTAAATAACCCTTCTCTTCATGCTTTCACTTGTGCACAGATTAGCTTTGATATCAGCTAAGTGGCTACTTCCTTCTTGTCCGCTTGTTCTATTTGTAGTGATTATGATGCAAATTACAATGCATCTTTAAGTCTTGAAAGGACATCTTTAAGTCTTGAAATCATCTGTCCTTGTCTCATAATTTTCAGTTATTGATATATGAGCCCACAGTAAAAAAATCAAAATGTTGTTTTTTTCTACCCAACCAGATTTGGTTCAACTACTGTAATGTGCTACTAGGCAGATTTTGAAACGTACGAGGCAGAATTTTTCCTGATATCAAATTATTTTCATGGATATTATCTGACTATGAACTTAATCTGATGGTGCAATTCGTCATATTGATGTTTCAATATATTTGTTACATGACTCTTTTCAAAACTTAATGTAAAGATAATATATCTCCACGAGATACGAGATGTTCTAAAACTATACACGTGCAGTTTTTGTGGGGAAACAAAATGCACTTTTGTGATAATTGACAATTTCATCATGTAGCTCAGCTATTTTTTCACCTGCTCAGTGAACTAGTGTTCGGATTTACTTTTTAACATTAACATTGATTCTACAGGCCTGATTTCCTGGATTGCACTGCAAGAACTGGTCTAGACATGCTTGCAAAACACTACTATCAAGCAGCTTCTGCTTGGGTTGTGTTCTTTGTCCCTGCTAGTGATGCAGATATGGGATACTACAATGAACTCATGCACTATCTGGAGGAGAAGCAGCGTGCAGCAGTTGCTAAATTGGATGATAAGACCACCTTGTTTCTTGTACCTCCATCTGATTTCTCAGAGAAAGTACTGAGAGTACCTGGCAAATTGAGCATATCTGGTGTTATTTTGAGATTAGAGAATTCTGGTTCAAATCTTGGGCCTCTTCACCATCCAAACGAAAAAAGGGATATGAACATACTGCCATTTCACAGGGATCCATCGTATCCAAAGCCACCAACACATTCAGGTCAGTTTCCTGCAATGGTGTCCTTTTCAGATTTGAGTAGATCAGGAGGTGATCCAGCTTTCCTGGGGAATGTGGCTTCAACAGCTCCACCTGTGGCATTTTCTGGTCCGGCCCATCCTGCTGGAAGTATATCTGATTCCTACAATGAGAATAGGCATCATTATCATCTCCAACAGCAGAACTCCACATTGAGGCCCAACTGGTCTCCTCACCATTCGCAGAGCATTGTTTCTGGTAATAGAAATGTACCGTCACAAGCAGCCAATACTGCTGTTGATCCTGTTATTCCAGATCATCACCCAGTCCTTCCAAGGACAGTGCAAGAAAATGGCCCCACACATTTTGCAAGTGGAATGTCAACCAATCCATTGTCTGGAAACAGCAAGTCGACCTTTCAGGAAACCAAGCCTTCTGTTCCAGTGTCTTTGCCTATTGCAGGTTTGCAACCACAACAACTTGCACAATTAGCATCATCTCTTCTAGGGCAGCAGAGGGTATCGGGTAATAATTCAAATGGATCTGCTAGTGAGGATTTTAAGCCGACAGTGAATCAGTCTGACAACCAAGTTGGAATAGCACAGGCACATGGTTTGCACAAAAATCAGGTGGGCTCTGAGATCCCGACATCTCAGTTTAGTCAATTGCAACAGATGCAACAGCAGCAGGTATCAAATGTGCCTACTTCAGTGCCACCCCCAGTTAGAAAAGATCTTCAGCCAGGGGCTCAGGGTAATCAACGGATGCAAAGTGCTGGCACACAGGAAGAAGCAGATGGAGATCCACAAAAGCGTCTGCAAGCAACATTACAGCTCGCAGCAGCTCTTCTTCAGCAAATACAACAAGGGAAAGGAACTTGAGTGGTGCCTGATTATGTTGATTCCTCCACTACCATGTGAGTGAAGTAGGTAAAATAGCTTTTCTTCAGATGATGCTACAGAATGTCTCCCTAGTAGCACTATTAACCAAAAAAGTATTGCTGCAATTGAGTAATGCCAGTGCTGTGTTCTGCTATATTTTGTGTGGCGATGACATGCTGCTTTATGTCTCCTTTCTTTGTTGGCTTGATCGGAAGAGTGAGGACTTGTAGCTGCATGGCTCCAGGAAATACTAAGCTCTTATGCAGGTCCATTAAAACTAGATCCATGATTCATCTTTATTCCCTTTATCCCCCCCCTTCTGTTGAATAGAACTATATTAGATCTCTGCATCTGGTTTGGAATATATCATTGCACAGCTAATCTATTCTAAACTTTTACTGGAAAATTGCAAGTAATTCCACTGATGTTTGTTGCTTAGTCGTGCAAAAATGCTGTGGAAGAAATTGGTTTCGGCAAAAATGCTGTTTGTTAAGCAGGCTATGTAATGAAAGCCTTAGAAGAGCTGGTTAATTGACATGCTTCTCGCTTTTTAAGCCCTTTAATCTTGTGGAGTTCTTTCAATTTTGGTACTTGAAGGCTGGTCGGAGAGCTGCAGCTCCGCCCATGATATTTTGGTGTGTGGTTAAGTGTCCCGCAATTTGATTAATTAATTACCAATGTACAATAATTAGTGTTAGATTCAGTGTTGTACTGATGACTGAAAGATTAATGGTGTCCTCAATTTGAGGATTAAAAGTAAATGATGCCTGCTGTTTTTATCAAATTATATGTTTCAGCAAACAGTGGAGATTGAGGCTGATCTTGTAGACTCGAGTTTAAAAGTAAATGTCCATGGCATGTAACATAAGAAAATAGTGAAATTTCAATGATAAAGACACAACTAGTTAAATAGCTTGATAAAATAGGATCAAAAAAATCTTTTGCGAGTTTAGAAAATAATTAAAGCTGATATGATAAACAAACATGTAA
Source organism: Populus euphratica (assembly GCF_000495115.2). Taxonomy (NCBI): domain Eukaryota; kingdom Viridiplantae; phylum Streptophyta; class Magnoliopsida; order Malpighiales; family Salicaceae; genus Populus; species Populus euphratica. Next base: position 76,160 of record NW_011500326.1, read on the forward strand.
TTTGAATAATAAAATTTGAATAATAAAAGGTGAATCAAATTAAGTTAATTTACAAAATATGTTATTCAAGTTATAAAATTCGAACAAGTTAATAGAAAAGAAATCAAAGAAAATATCTAAAAAAAAAAAGATGAAATTTACTTGTATTAACTTTTCAAGCTTGTCATCTTAATTATTATATTAGAAGTATTAAACATGAAAAACCTAAGGAATCTAATACTTAACTAATTAAATATTAAAGGATAAAATCAAAACAAAAATTATGCAAAAGAATCTAAGATAAAAACAAAATAACAATTAAAAGAATGAGAGTTAAAATTGAAATAAAAAATAATTTAGGTTAAAACAAATTTTTTAATGGAGGGTTAAATTGAAAATAAAAAAATTAAAAAAAGAATAAAAATTAAAAGAACGATAACTAATTTAAAAAAAAAAAAACAATTCAGCATAAATTTGAATCAAAGGATGAAATCGAAAACCATCAAAATTTTTACAAAAAACCCAATAAAAAAATTAAAAGTTAAAAGAAGAATGATAAAATTTTAAAAAATTATATATGATAAATTAGAATTGAAGGATTAAATTGAAAATAAATAAAAATTTAACAAAAGCACTAAAAAAATTAAAAATTAAAAGAATAAGTATTAAAGTTGAAATATTAATATCAAAGAGAACAAATTGCCCAATCGCTATTGATACCATACCGATAAAGAAAAAAAAAGAAAGAAAAAAAAATTAATTGATGACAAACTATTCTATTGCCATCGACATTGCATCAAGAGAAAGGGGACTTGGTGATGCATTTAACGACATAACAAAAAAAATATTTTCTTTAACCGAAAGGTGTGACATTTTTCATTCAAAATGCATGAATGCTTCCCACGTATTGGCACATACCGTGCATATGCTACCAACTTTTTCAAATTAATTAATATTTAATTGATACTAAAAGATAAAAATTTATTTAATTACCCTAGTAATTACAAAAGAAAATCCTAAAAGAAAAGACCAATACACCCCTAAATTTAAGTTTTATTCTAAGAGCATACTTAATTTATTGTACATTGTTAATAAAAAGATATTTGTACTTTTTTTATTGTTTTATATAAAAAAAAAATCCTAGAACAATTGGATATTTTATTATGCTTAAAAAATACTCTTTAACCATGAATATCTCATGTGAAAAAGACAAAACACCTCTTACACAAAGTCAATTGATTGTAAGCGCACAATGTTTTTACTTTTTTTTTTTTTGGGAGTAAGTAAAAGAAACAAAGCATTCAAAATTAATTGCCGCAACTTGCCCACGTACCTTAATTGTTGGGTTATCTTGTCAAATTCGATTTATATTTGTCTTGATCATTTGTAGGTCAGAATAAAATTCTAAGTTTTAGATACTTAAGAATTCAATATATTCATTCAATCGAATTCTAGTAGAACTTTTATTTTTTAAAATTATATATATATATATATATATATATATATATAATCAGAAGTCTTTTTGTATATATTATTTGAGAAAATACTATTAGATTTTTTGTTTGTTTTCAAATATGGTTATAACATTCCTTTTATAACATTAGCAAATGTTTTTTTTTTCAGCCCTTTGCAATGATTTTTTTTCCCTCTGCACATGTCAATTTTTATTTTTATATAATTAAGTAAGAGATAAATTTAAAAAAAATATATTATTAATCAAATCAAATTTATGATCGAATTGAAAATTTAGTTGGTTAATTTAAATTAACTTAAATATTATTATTTTATTATATAAAAATAACTTTATCTTGAAAAATATTTTTTCTTGAAATCAAACCGACTTTTAACATAATTATAATTAAATTTGTAAAATTAATCAGGCTATTATCATCTAACTCAATTCAAAATCTAGTTAAACAAGAAGTTGGGTTAAAGTCCTCTAAGTTTACCTTTTGAAGCCAATAATTTTGATGATGTTGCGATGAATTTTCTCTAGATAGCACGCAAGTTGTTTTCAAATTATCAGAATTTGTCTAAAAATCAATATTCCAATAAAAAAAACCAAGTAAAAAATAGAGACAGTTGGTAAGATAAAAAGATTTTAGATAAAGGGATATATTTCTCATGCCCGAGTGTTTTTTACATTTGTTCATATTGCTTTTTTTTATTCATTAAGTAAAGAACACGAAACAAAAGAGTTATATTTCTTTGTAGGAAAAAAAATTAGGAAAGAAGAAATTATACTAATAAATTATTTTGTTTCAAAAGATATACTACACTTCTTACAAAAAATAAATTAATTAATTACCATATAATGAAGTAAAAAATATTAAAAGGGTTACGTGAAATAAGATAGAATATCTTTATTTATTTTGTCTTTTAAGTTTTATTTTTAATTAGTATTAACATTATTTTTAATATTATTTGTTTATGCATATCATTTTTAAACAGATGATTCCAATTGATCCGTGCAAATATTTTTTCTTAGAAAAGGTATAAAAGTATCCAAGAAAACACACAGATAGCAGCAATCTCACTTCACTGCATCCACTACTTCTGGTTTGGCCCTGCTGGTGGAGGAGGGGAGGGAAGAAAACAAATGAAAAGCATGGACGTGAGGAATTCTATTGCCTTTATCAAGCAAAAAAGATATACAACCTATCTGGGGATATAGCTCAAGTTACTAACGAACAAAAGAATATGCACTTGCATGCCGACTTGTGTGGTCTCTGTATAGTTTAAGGTAAACCACAGTACTTGAATATAAGATCACCACAAAAACTGACATTGAAAGGTTTGTTGCCCTGCTGCTGCTGCTGTACAGATGTTTCAACCGCTAAACATAGAAGTAGGTAGATGTCTCTGTTGCATTCGCTGTGTCTCTGCAAAGAATAGATCGAGCTTCAATTACAGAGCGAGGGGGCTCTAGATCCTTCTCTTGAAGTGAGTTTCCTAGCAGTCGCTGCATTTGCGAAGCAAATGTGTCATCCAGTATCTGCAAAAGAAAACCATGAAGAAAACTAGCATGTGAGATGGTCAGAATTGACAAATCATGAAATGCCCAGAAATGAACTCCAAGACCTACCCCAAGTGCATAGCAGGAACCATTATACCACACTTTGTTTTCCTTCCTGCTCTCAAGAAACTTCAAAACGATCTAGAACATTACACAGTTAAAGCATCAGGATAGCGGATAGAAATAAAATAACCCCAGTGAAGTGCGGAATTCAGATAAAAATTTTACTCTACCTCTCCCATCCTATCCCAGAATCCACGACATGTAGCGACAAATATCCGGCTAGCAAAAACATCATGCAAATTGGATATACAATCAATGAGCTGTGAACTTAGAATCTGCATTCTTTCACGGACCTCTGCCTCTCCATCTTCTTCCCTTATGTCCTCCAAAATTCTTTTTAGTCGTGTGCTTCGACTAGCTTGCACCTGGAAGAATTGTGATTTCATTCATGTTACAGTTTCCCCTTTTGCATTCTAAAAACACCAACACCATGGCAAGAGGAAGAAGGATCCATAGTATATGAAGATTAACCAAGTAAATTCTCATCAACTAGTAGTATATTATGAGCATGCAAAATTCCATAGTATTCAGGAATAATACACAACATATCCTCAAATTTTAACACCCTATTTCAACAAGATAAGGAACATTGCAGCATGATCAATATTCAACAGCTGCTATATAAAGCTGAATGATTTTCTCTAGTACCGTTCTTTCATATTTTTTTCTCTTCTTTAAATGCAATGTTACCTAATGATCAGGCACAGAATCAATCCCTTGATAGCAAATTGACTATTGACTATTGAATAAATGACCAGCATTACTGATCATCTCAAGGAAATTAGCTTTTTAGATTTACAACTACCACTGATACAATGGAACTCAGATAATGGATTGAAGCTTACATTGTTAACTAGCTTCTCCACTGTTGCCTGCATGTAATTTTTGTGTTTTGTTCTCAATAGAACAGTAATTCCATTCATCTGCTCCCCACAAATTGACTTTTTATCACCCATGAGAGGTAGATAGGAAGCCCAGGACTTAAAAATGTCCTCCACTCTACAATGTAAGACATCAAGGATTCTCTTGATTGTATTCAGAAAAATTCCCAACTGCCACAAGAAAATATTGGTGAGTTGTACTTGGACACAATGGAGTGCAAAACATCTGTGTTTGTGTGGATGTTCATGTTTGCACCACTCACTTGATTAGGTACAGAATAAAGTGTTGTTGATTGTCTTCTTGTCAGCTTTTGGACATGCATATTAAGCCTCTTTGGAATGCTGTCTTTCAAAGGAGTCAAGATGTCATTGTATTGCTTCTCCAAAGCTTTAACTATTGCTCTTTCCACATCAGCAACAGCCTTTGAGAAGATTGAGAAAACAAAAATTAGCTGTGACACAAAAATTAGCATAAAAGCACAAAAAAAATTCATATATTGGTTTCCATACATGCCTAAGTGAGCACATGTGGAGAAGAGGAAGAGCAAGTACTAAAGGCTTCTCTCTAATAACTTGCTGAATCTTGCAAAAGATAGTTAGTACTTACATTTTCCAAAATCAATGAGTAACGAGGCCATCGGTTGATCACCACTTCATACTCAATAAGTGCATCTTTGATTCTCTCATACATTTCTTCAGCAAATGGAGAGGTGGAATGATTCGTCATTACTCCAGCCCATGGCACCTGCAAGAGATAGTTAATGGTTAGAGCATAGAAAGAAAATCCTCATTTTCAATTGAAAGTACAACTGGTTTTCCTTTGGTTTCAAGTGTGTGTTGAAACAGAAGGACATTATGTAACTATGAAACAAACATAGGACAATTGCTTTGAACTTAAATTTGGAGACCACCCTCGCTTCCACAATCTTTCACATGAAGGAAGAGGAAGCATGACAGGTACCTTTTCTGCTTTGCAAAGTTCAAGCAAGTTAATTTGCATATCCTGCACCCAGACCATTATGTAACTATGAAACAATCCCCTCGAATCTACGCCACCTTGCACGGGACTGAAACAAACAAAATATAAAATATAAGAGAGCTTCAACTTCTACATCTACAGTGGGTTGTAAATTATTTTGATACCATGTTCGGACTGCATTATTAATGACACTTCATCTTCAATTTCTTTGTGGGAACATATTAAAACTCGTTCTAGTTGAAACCAAAACATATTTTGTATTATTTTTCTATCACTAACCTGATATTCCATAACTCAAGATCCCGTTCAAAATCAGCAATTGCTATCAGTAGTTCATTTACATGTGGTTGCGGGCTAGATGGAGGACATGCAGAGAGAAAAATTCTAAGCCTGTTGCACAACTCAGTGCTATAAACTGCAGCAGCGATGTTTGACAAGTCGATTGAACTGAAAATAGAGAAATGTGTTAAGATAAGCATAAGATGATCAGTTAAGAAGTTCATTGCATGCAATATTTGCTCAATACTTTGCCTACAACTAACTTGAGAATGAAAAGTCACAACGACTAGGGAGGAAAGTTTCGAATTTGTCACGAGTGAAGAAAGAACGATATAAAAATCTCTAGTTTGGTGAAACTAATCTCAAGCAAAAGGGAGAAAATTGTCTTTTGTAGGGTTTAAGGGTTAGGGTTTTCATAGAAGCAAAATACATAGTGCTCATTAGTTAAAACTTCAACTTAAAATCATTTTGGGTCATATCAGCTAACGAGGGGATATAATATCCATGTAAGAAAGAAAGATTCCAATACCTTGGGAGTAGATGCTGGTTGTGGATCCTGATATCTGCCTGAATTTCCTTCCCAATATTCAGACACAAATTTTTCATTTTTAAATAGGCTGTGGAGATAGTTATAGAGTCTATGAGGAAGCCTTCAGAGTTGCTAGAAACGAACTCATCAGTCTCTACCATGTGTTTCCGACATCTCTTCTTCGCTGCTGTCTGTAAAAAACAATTATTCAATTTAGAGTTGTATCGTGCTAATATGTTAAATGTTGCGAACATAGGATGAATAGACTTCTAGTCCCAACACATGATTTCAAAGCACAAATGCAGTCAGTGGATGAAAATCACTGCGAATTTGGGTACCATAAGGCCCTTTCTTAGCTGATCTCGAACATTCATGTAACTCAAATGTGAGAGTGTCTTTTATGAGGACATTTACTCGATTTTTGTATGAGAATGATTAGTACTTAAAAGTGCATTTTTATCATGGTTTTATATCATCATTTTGCACTTGAAGTATCAATAACTCCTTAACCAAAGCATATTTTATAATAATATATCTAATAATATAAGATAACTTTAATTTGTGGAGAGTGTCTTTTATGAGGGAATTTACTCGATTTGTGTATGAGAACATTTCATGTAACTTTTCTGAGAAGGTCTAAATGAAGACTTGAAAGATTAAGAGGCTGAAGATTGCACAATAAACATCCCTATGCTTGTTAGGTTCATTGAGAACATTGATGTCAAGTTTAATTTACCTGCAAATAGTTCCTCAGCATAGTCTGCGCATCTTGAGATAGTATGTCATGGAGTAGGGTGTAGACTTTAACAGCTTCTCCCAGAGCTGGTGCTGCAGACTCTTGCATCGGGTTGAACAGGTCTGCCAACCCTGTGGGTGAGTTTTCATCCAGTGATTTGTAGTTCTCAAAAACTTGTGCCAAGAGACTCTCAATTCGTGTTTCACAATCTAAAAATATACTTTTCTGCAATAATACAATGAGGACAGTAAGAGGCATTTCTTTGATGCACTGGGACAATTTTAAAGGAAAAACCCTCAACAACCACCCAAAAACTGATGACTGAGCATAACATTCAGATTCTTACTAAATTCTTTTCATAGCATCTTCATATTTATGTATGATTCATGTCAAGTGTTTTTTTCTTCATTCTTCAAACAGTTACCTAGAAAGTTAAAAGAAATAGAAGTGCTGCAGGGTGTCCACTACAATCACAAATACAAAAGGATGATTTCGCCAAAACAAAAGGATGATCTCGCCAAATTCATGGACTGGTCATGGTAGAGCCAACCTTCAGCAAGGGAAATCCTCTGTGAACTTGCTTCATCCATGTCCCAAACAAACCATAATTGGAGTGGCACAGTCCATTCTCATCGGTAAGAGAACCACAAAAGCTTTTTTGCCTAATTATCCTTGTCAAAATATAAGGCGTGTTTAAACTATTTGAGAGTTTAGCTTTGTTAACTTGGTTTCCAATTGCTATTTCAGCTTTTGCTTCTATTCATTTTGTCACTAACAGTGAAAGTTAAATACAAATTGTACTTTTATAGCATATAAATTATCCCCTGTGAATTTGCTTCGTCCATGTTCCAAACAAACCATAATTGGAGTGGCAAAATCCTTTCTTATCAGTAAGAGAACCACGGAAAGCTTTTTTTGTGTAATATACTTGCCAAAATATAAGGCCTATTTAAACTATTTGAGATTTTAGCTTTGTTACCTTGCATTCAATTGCTATTTCAGCTTTTGGTTCTATTCATTGAGTCACTAGCGGTGAAAATTAAATATAAATTACACTTTTATAGCATAAAAAAGAGGGCGAGAGAGAGAGGCAATAGGTTTCATCCAAATTAGCATCAAAAGCAAAGTTCCCTGAATTCAGTGTGTTGAGTGCCAGCTACTTAAACAGATCATTTCTCATTTTCTGGTTTGATTTTGAAGTTAATAGGACGCTTGGATATGCATTCAAGAGATTATTTGTAAGTAGTGTATGTAATTTCAGCAATTATTAGGAGACTACCTCTTGCACTGTTAAACTCTTCTCACTCCTGGCCTTCATGATGGGTACAAGTAACTCATTGACAAGCTCCAAGCAGTCTTTCTTTGGAAGGGCCACATCCATGACCCGTGAAAGATATCTAGAAAGAAATTTAGAGAATTTATGATATGGAAGGAAAGAGAAAGATAAAGGTAAAAATGAACAACTAGATCCACTGAGATATTCAATAAATTTGCAGCTATAAGCACCTCAATTTTGTATATGAATCAGAAACTCCATAATAATCTGCAAATTCAATCAACAGCCACTTCCAAGATCCATGTAATCTCAAATTTCGAGAATGAAAAAGCTGTGCGTGCATAGCAGCCTCCAGTAGTAGATCATAAGCTATTGTTTCCACAACAGGACCACTCTGTATATTATTAACAGCAAAAAAAATGAAATTAAGGAAGTAAAACATGGCAAGCATTGCATCATGGAAGCACCTTGTATAATAGTAATAAGCACACACTTGTAGACCACATGAAAGCACTTGACAATGAATGCACACTGCAAATGATATGCAAGAAGACAGCCTGCACAAGCACTCATTTACATTCACATGCTCGTAATTCTAGCACTTGAACATTGAATTTATACTAAAAATGGAAAAGACAAAACAGCAAAATTGCTACCACAAAATTATTCCAGGTATTATCTATTCGGCTAATTTGAGTCGAAAGAACTGAAACCTTAATATTATTAGTCTCATCCTGTGTAATAGTACTGCCAATGAAGAGTTGTATCTTCCCAACACATTCTTGATCTTCATGGTATAAGGGCCACCATCGAACTCTATCACTCTGCAAAATTTGAATAATCACATCATCTAAAGTAATTATTTATACTTACAAGTACCTCATGCTGGAAGATACAGGAAAAAGGTACATACAGGATTATCATTGAAAGATGAAATAGCAATCGTAGCTCGGCCTTGGAGTGACTTTTTTGTATCTTGTACCTCTACCAAAAGTGCTTCCCCTTCACTTTCTGGAAAACTGAATTAAGTAAACATATGAGATTTTTCCATTCCATGTAGAACAATTATACCAGAAATTATACAGTCCATTGTTTTGTAAGGGTGATCGGTGGTTTTACTTTGTCAATCATATGATTTTCATAAGTATAAAATTGATAGATGAACAGAAAGGAAAATCTTTTGGGCCATATATCATAGTACAAGGTACATTAATGGCCCAATCTGCTAGCCTTTCAATTGAGACTGAGCTGTCTACAATTTTTGCCATCTCATGCTGATATTTTTTTTGTATTAAAAACAAAAACCTCATAGCAGCCAACTGTATGACAAGTTGAAAGTAAGTTCAGAACTTACAAGATGTGGTAATCCCCACTTCCTGGGTGCAAACAAATAGCAGAACCTGGTTCAACTTGAGAATTTTCAGTAGTACTCTTCAGTTGGAATAAGCATGTAAGTTTCTCTGCAAGCCAGAAAAAATAATTTTAGCTGTCCATCAAAATAGTGCAGCACAGAAGTTCCTAAAATTTTGCACAGTTCAAAATGCCAAAACAAGTGGAATCCACATGATTGATGTGATTTAAGACAAGCACTTGCAGTATCTTTGTTAGGATATAGACAGAATTCATTTACCCTAATGATAATCTGAAAATGTGATTGAAAGTGGATCTGTCGTTAACTTGTTACACGTATAGGAGCAATAGACTTTGCAATCATTTTAATGAAAACACAAACCTTCTGTTGGCACTGGAAACGAAGCTATTTTAAGAGAATTCATGCCAGTTTTCACTAGCGATGAAACATGCTGGACATACTCTTTCCCCATTTGCAT
>NW_011500326.1:85752-115572 GCF_000495115.2 Populus euphratica
CTCTTTCCCCATTTGCATGTAGATTGCACTACGCTGAGAGTAAGTGCTCAGAAGTTTCCGCCGTGGTATTATCCGGAGTTTCTTTACTGCCAAAGTCAATAAGTGTACTTTAGTTGAATTAAGAAACAATTAAAGCTTAATTTTGGTGGAAAACTATTTTTTTTCTCATTATGAAAAATAATGGAACTGGGAATTTAGAACATGACAACCAAATTAACACGAAAGAATTAAAGAAAAGAAATTCCAACGCTTCATTCTAATTATTGGACTTCCTTATGTAGCAATGACACAAGAGATCTTACCTTCAACTCTTATCTTCCCAACAACCTTTTTTGCCTTCAAAGGGCATGTTTGTTCTACAATTTTAGTTGAGTTGACTGCTACAGGTTGTATACGGCGTGGTTGCAACAAAAATTTGTGTAGTCTACAATATTATAATAGCAAAATAAATACCAATCAGAGTTGTATATTAGCCATAAATTAACAAAAACAAAATCACCATTTTTAGTAGCTATATTATATTTTCACCATATAAGCATAAGGAATCCTACCCAAAAGCACTTCGAAGAATCAGACACTCATCACGCAGAAACTCGGGAGCCTCAGTGCGACCTCTAGCCCAGGCGTATAGACATAAGCGGATACATGCATCATAAGCAATCATAGTTTGCCATGCATATTGACCGCTGCAACAATTAAATTAACAAGCCATCAGAACACACGCTGGCAATGATAGTTGTGTGCATGAAAAACAAATCCTGTTCAGATGGATATCAAACAGACTCATAATCCATAAAGGGCAGAAAATGCAAATGTTCCAGACAACATTCAGTCGAGAATCCAGAATGTAAAACACAGTCATTTAGTTTTTATATTCAAATCCTAAAGGGATAAACCAATAGCAAACTTAGAAATTAAACTCCATTAAAATAACTAAAATATCACTATAGCATTAATGAGTTTGATTTTAAATCAGATCATACCCCGTGTTATAACAAGGTGAACGGTCTGATGAACTTGTCTGCCAATAAGGCATCTTTCCTTCCATTTCTCCAGTCATAAAGCTATTTATTCTGCGCCAGAAGATAAAGCAGATTAGTAGTAAGTGACTAATAGAACAATGAAATGATAATTATAGATGAATTATTAAATGCCTAAAGCCACTAATAATAGCAATACCTTTCATCACATTCGGTACTTTGCATAGATTGTGATGTTTGATCAAATAAACCTTCCCCTGATTCTCTTGGCTTGCCAACTCCATACGCATTTTGCTCAATTTCTGTGTCAAACGTAACGTTCCCTTCTTCTCCTCCAATTTCAATTATTGGAGGAGCACTTGGAGTCCCCATCTCCTCCACCGGTCTAAATACATTTGCTTCATTGCTAAAATTATCCTATAATCACAATCACAACCGACATTAATCACCAGTACTCAAAAAAAAAAAACCGAAGAGATCATCAATCAACAAGCAAACAAGAACCCAATATACCACTTGTGCATTGCGTAGCTGAACTCTCTCTCGAAGCGAAAAACTACCACCCGGGCCCACCGAATTCTTCTTGGGTGTTCCAGATTTTCTAAACCCTAGATCACCATCAACTTGAGTGGTACTCTTAAGCCTTCTAAAGTGACCAGGCAATTCAATCTTCAAATCCTCCTTCAAAACCCCTCTATTCAACTTGGTTTTAGCAGAAGGCCAATTTCTAGTAACCCCAAAAATCTCCTCCTCATCTCCATCCTGATAACTTTGCATCACAGGCTTCTCCAGGTAATCAAAATCAGAAGGACCTATATCCTCAAAACCATCCTCATCAGTGTAGTTTCGACGACCAATCTCGTAATCAGAAACTGAAGCCACGCTCACAATATCGTCGTCTTCTTCTTTGTTCTGAAGGCACGGGGAGACTATACTGTGAGGGGTCAGTAACCCAGAATGGAATTTAAGCGGAGGCAATAAATGTGAAGAGCTAGTGTAGAAAAGTGGAGATTTCGGAAATGGGTTTTCTGCTGCTGGTGGTGGTGATAGCTTCTCAGCTGATAACGGGGATAGCGGAGATCGAACCTTAGGTTGAGATTCTTCTGCATCTGATCCCTGCAAATACATGAATTACTACTATCATTCTCATTAAATAATAAATTTTTTAAAAGAAAGAAAGATCAGCATGCAATACCCGCTTGATCCAGTTAATGGCGGATTCATCCAGACCTTCAGTGAACATTCTTATTCTCTGCTTTCGAGCTTTCTGCTACCAATAGAAAGAATCAACGTCTCAAAGATAGAATTAATCAAAAGGAAAAAAAGAAAGAAAAGGGGGATATGAAGAGATTCAAGGGGCTGCTATTTCCTTTTCCTAACGAGAGGAGAGCTTAGAGATGAAGGTAAAGGAGAAGGGAAGGGAGCGTTTTGAAAAGGCAACGGCTAGTTTGAGGCTTTCTTTTTTATATTTAAAAGAAAGAAAGAAATAAAAGAATATACATTTCTTTCTATTATATGGTGGCCAGTGAGTGAGTCGCCATCCCTCATCGGGTCCCAGGTAGAAAGGGAATTATACGGGAAGGGCGTTGTTGTGAAGGGTTAAAAAAAAGAATTTATTGCTTCGTAAATAAATAGGATATTCAGCTGCGCAGGATAATTTTATTTTTTTAAAAAAATATTTTTATTTAAAAATATATTAAAATAATTTTAAATAAAAAAATAAATTTTTATAAAATATTCGTGTTCCTAACACTTAAGTACACCACTTATTGCTTTGTAAATAAATAGGTGATGGAAATATTTGATTTTTAAGTGAAATATAAAATTAAAATAACTATAATTCATAATAATTACCTTTACTAGGTACAAAAAAGAAATGTAAATTACATGGCCTCATGAAATAACATAAATCAATAAAAATTAGAGAATTGACATAAATACTCTTAATTATAATTTAGAAATAAAATAGTTAAATAAATAAAAGAGACAAATCAAAATTAAAATTGTTCAAAAAATGAAAATTAATCATTTTTTTATCATATTTTTTCAATTCTTCAAGTTTTTAGTTTAAATATTTTATAAATAGTAATTTAAATGCATTTTAAATAATAATTATTTAAGAAATATTTATAAGTATAGCGGTAATTATTTTTTAAAGTGTCAAAATAATTTTAAAATAATAATAAAATATTAATTTAAAATAAAAAACTACCAAATTAACATAAATATCATGAAATGCATTCAAGTTATGTAAATTACATGATGAATAACATAAATCATGAAAAAAAGTAAATTGACATAAATATTTTTTATTATTATTTAAAAATAAAATAGTTAAATAAATAAAACAAAAATGGATCAAAATTAAAATTATTCACAAAATAAAAATTAATTATTTTTTATCATTTTTTTTAATTCTTAAGTTTGTAGTTTAAATATTTTTATCAAATAATAATTTGAATGCATTTTAGATAATAATTATTTAGGGAGTATTTATGAAAGTAGTAGTAATTTTTTAAAAAAATATTTTTATTTAAAATTTTATATTTTTATATCTACACATCAAAATGATTTCAAAATAATAAAAAAATATTAATTTAAAATATAAAGTTTAAATATTTTTAAAATATAAAAATAAAGTAGAGTCAGTTACAATGTGGGATTCATTAATGAGCTAAACATCAAAGCGTGAGTGTTTTGTTTTTATTGGCCTTGGTTATTTTTTAAAGAATTATATTATATCTGCTGAAAAGTATTAAATCGGTCATTAGTTCTTTTTATATATATATATAATTGATTTAATAAATAAATAAATTTTTAATATATTTTCAATTAAGAATTGAATTAGCCCATAAACTCCAATCCGACATGAAAGGACACCAATTTCCCTAAAGAGAGAAAATCTCTACAGGATACGATGAATCCAGTTCCAGATAGCTGCTAGCATTAAGCCATGTCGGAAATGATCCTGAAATCTAACTCTCTGCGATAATGACAACCGAGATTATTATTATGATGACTCTTTATAGGAAAGGAAAGGAAAAGATGGTAAGGATTGTGGGCTTCCTTGATTTGACAGTGCTCACTTCAACAGGAGATGGTAAGGATTGTGGACTTCCTTGATTTGACTGTGCTCACTTCAACAGGAGAACAAGACAGCCACATCGAGAGAAAAGGGCTCCACGTTTCCCTTCATGCGCCAACACAGAGTGACAGGCCAAAAGGTGATCTTCTCAGCCGAGCACAATCGCACAATGCCACCTCGCCAGCCCTGAACTACGTACGGAACAATCATGGTTGCAGTGCACCCTCTCTCAATTCAACCCAATTACTCCAATGTCACCCTCACCAGGCAGGTACGTTTGGGGAGGGGGGAGGGGCTACGGGAGGAGGAAATTCGCTCCCTCTCTTCTCCTCGGGTCTCATTTGCCTCGGTTTCATCTCCTTGTTGCAAAAGTCTAACTTCCGTTCTCTAATGCGTACAAAGTGGCTGTTGTGTGCATCTTTGGACTCTTCTAGCTTTTTATTTATTGATGTTTTGCTACTGTTCCATTTCCATGGGCCCTACTAGATTAGCGGTGGGGCCTACGTGTCTGCGAATTTTGGGGTCTGCTCTCTGTATTTCTAACCCCTGTATCTAGCTCTTTGGGAGTGCAAATGCAACAAAGAAGATTTTGAGCTGTGAGACAGAGAGAAATGAGTGACAGGAAAGGGGGTCATGATGATGATCGTGAGGATACGTTTCTTGGAGGAGAAATGGGGGGGGTTTCAATGGAGGGCCATCATTTCTTGGATGGTTTTGACAGGGAAAATGATGGGAGATCAGGGTTTCTTGAATTTGGGTATGGGTATCCTAATCATCAGTACTTTGAGCTCAAACTCCCACATGATGATACTCAACTTGGTCACCTCAGTCCACTTGGTGACTCTGATGAAAATGATGATCCGTTTCTTGAACTCCAAGAAACTCTAGCAGCCCCAACTCCTCATCATGTGCCTCAAAATGGAACTTACCACCCTGCTGTTGTTTCTTCTAACGAGGAGGTCGGTGGGGTGGTGGTGGAGAAAGAGGAGGAGAACAACAAGGAGGGGCTTGAGCAGCAGCCTCCATCCCTTCCTCCTCCTCCACAACAACTTCATAATCACCTTCGCATTAGTTTTACTTCTGATCTTAAACCTCGCCTTAGATGGACACGAGACCTCCATTCATGTTTCGTTAATGCTGTCAAAGAGCTTGGTGGACCCCAAAGTTAGTCCATCCCCATCTTGAAAAACAAACCATCGTTATCTGGTTTCTCTATTTCTTAAGTTATTATTATGTGTTTTAACAGTACTTTCTCTCAGTGCATGTTCTGAAATATTTCATGATTATATGATCATCTTTCTGCTGCTGCTTTTTTTGTCTGCGTTAATTTCCATCTGCACGCTTCTTTTGGTATGCCAGAGAGGCCTGGTTGTTGGGGATTATAAGATCATCTTTTTGCTTTTTTCTAAAAAAGAAATATATTGTTACAAAAACCTCTACTCGATCGAACAGGATAAATGCCTCTTTTGATATGCCAAGGATGACTAGTTGTTGTTGATGATTTTTTTATTATCTTTTTGCTCTTTTCTTAATTTTATTTGTAGTAAGATCTCTACTGATCAGATACGATCTTCATCTGCATGCATCCTTTGATGGGCCAAAGATTTTTTGTTTTACTAGAATTCATAGTTGTTTACATCTAGATTTGAAGTTTTCCTGGTTGGATCTTGTTTTATTAACCTTCTGAATTTTCCTTTGCATGCGCTCCTTGAAGAAAATCATTTCTTTTTCTTTTTCTTCTTCTGTTAAAGATTTCTTCTTTGAAATGTTTTTTACTTCAGCGAATTTGCCTCTCTTTTTCTTTTTCTTTCCTTCTGTGTGCATCATATTGTGTTTTCATCTAAAGAAAACAATTGCATAAAGCACTACAGTCTCTATCTGCTATTGTAACCTTTTCTCTCAAAGAGATGTCACTCTAATATATGGAAATTCTCCCTCAACTTTGTGGCTTTCTTATTCTTTGTCCTCTTAGCATGCAGGTGATTGTCTGTGCTCTCTGTTTATTATCTGGTGTTCTGTTCTTACTTTTTATTTTTCATCTTTAATATTGTGTAGATTAGTTTAATGCAAGCCATTGTGATGTATGATTTCTTTGAAACAAATTCAGTATTTTGTAATGCTTTCTTAATGAGTTGTTTTTATTAATTAGTTTCACCAGATGCGATTATTGAAATATTATTGAGACCAGTTTGGTGCTCAAATGAAGTTATGAATTTACTTATAATTTTTTTTCTATGTTTGGTATTGCAAAGCATGCATGTCGTAGAAGTTATGTGGATGTGGTTTGTTAAGGATTTCTCTTAAAGGTAGCGACACTTTTGTTTGATTCTGTTATCACTATATATGTGACGGAAATCTAGCAATCGAATGTTCTTTTGGTGGAAGATCTTTTTTGTATTGGTTAATGGATTGTATGTCACACTATTAATCACTACTTGGAGATTTTGGTATTTCTAGTGGTTCTCATAAACTGCACTTGGGATCATAATTGATCCTTTGCCATGCACGTAGAGCGAGCTTGTCAGCATCGCAAATTTGTCGACTCAGATTTCAATACTAGCTGATTTTTTGTTTCTTAATGTTTGTCGTGTTCTCGTAGTTTTGATAAATAGGAAACCACGAGAAATTTGTTGTTCAAAATGTGTTTGGTGGACGTTTATGCGTATTTGTTGGTTTCGTAAATGTTCCCCTAGTTTGATTGGATGATTTTAGAGAAAAATCTGGCAATTCATGGTTTGCACTAATGAGTCTTTACTACAAATAGCCGTTATCGCTCTGTTTTTTGTTTTCATCTTTTTTCCAGTCTTCTTTGATTTTCAGACACGTGCACGGCTTCAATTTGTGTTTTCCTTCGGTTTTATGTGTTTCAGCAGTTATTTGAGCTTATTGTTCCTAGTTTGAGTCACATTACCAACTGAGAGTTCCTGCTGGTATTCTTTCCCTTTTTCATAAATGGCTTAGGATGCAGTAGTTTTGATTGCACAGATGAGAATTTACCATAGAAGTCCATTAGTGCACTCCTTTCCATTTTTACTCTAGCCAGCTTTGTGTTTCTTTTCTTTTTTTACCATAGAAGTCCATTACCAACTCATGTTTTCTTTTCTTTTTTTGTGTTTCTGTATTTAGAATTGAGCTAACTACTACTACTTACTAGTCTCAGTCACATGGTAATGCAGAGTCACTATTATTTTCATTTTGTAATTTTATACTAAATGTTGCTTAGGATATGTGCAGCTATTTGTTGTGTAATTCACTATGTTTCCTTCTTCAGAAATTACTGTTCCAGCTGATAATGCTAACTATCATATTCAGCTATATGGTTCAATACGTTGGTCTTAGCATGCATGGGAATATAGGCGCAGAAAACAGGGAAAGCACAATAGAATCATTTGATAGTAAAAGAAGACGATGAGGGACTCATCTAAACCTTGTGGCCTGGGGGGCTCAATCCATATATTCTTTGGGATATGGTTCCATCAGACTGAGATGCAGTGGGAAAAAGATAGTATGCTAGGCGGGACTGGTGGAGGAGGGAGGGATGAGAAGTGAAGGATGGGGTGTTTCCTTGATTTGGCTAGAAGGATAAGAACCCAAGGACGTGTTGGGAGGAACCCTCGAATCCTTCTTCATTTATAGTTTTTAGTCATCCCAATTTGTGTGAATTGACTAATATACTTATCACACTTAATTATCCAGACAACTATATGGATGGTAATGAAACTGTTTGCATAGTCAACTTGTTGGACGGCTAGGATTCCTTGGGCAGTTTAGATTTTACTATAAATACATATAATGTAACCTTATTTTAATATAGTGAATAAAAGCTCATCGTCCCTGTGAATATCTGTGAATATAGGTACATTGCCGAACCAAGTTAAATCTTGTGTTCTTTCTAGTTTCTCTCCTGTTGCGATATTGATCAATTATTGCTAAAGGTTTTTCACAACACATATCTTTCCATGCATGATATGAGATACAATTTTATGTTTCTTAAAATTCATTAGTTTACCTAGAATGTTATACCATTCTCACCAGGCAATTTACTAAATTTATTTCTAGCCAAGCCCTCATACTGTCTCTGGCAGATGAATCATGTTGTATTTTGTTTCAAACTTTCAAGTGTCTGACCATAATAACTCAGGAAATATTACATCATTTACTTTCTTTATTCTATTTATACTGCTTCTTTTAGATGTTTTAGTAGCTCTAGCATCTCATGCCATGCATGACCTGTGAATCATATTTGTAGAAGCAACACCAAGGTCTGTTCTACAATTGATGGATGTCGAGGGATTAACCCTTTTCCATGTCAAGAGCCACCTCCAGGCATGTTTATTTCAATTGCTAGAGTTGAATGTTAGATTGTTAAAATTTCAGAATAAGAGTGAAAATTTAATTTTATACAAGGTGCTGATTTATTCATACATTATTATTGCAGAAGTATAGACAAGGCAGACATTCAGTAAAGGAATTCAGCGAGCCACTCATAAATGGTGAGTCTTTCTAAACAACACCTGATTAGGAATCTTCCTGTCAGTATTCTTCTATCTAAAAATTCAAGGCCATCAATTTAGTAAATTGAACACAAATGACTTCTATAAGATTCAACAACATCCTTTTGTGCTAACAATTTAGAATCATGTAAGGGTGAAATGTTAGGTATTTTCTCAGGTTGATATGTTCAAGTTATATTGGAAATACGTTCTTCTAAGCCGTCGTTATCCTCTCTGATATCTCCCATGAGGGAAAAGGGAAAGTTCTGATTTAATGTTCATGCTAAGGGCTTGATAGTTAAGAAAACAGAGAGAAAGAGAGAGCATGTTTGATCTTTCTATGCAAAACGAAAGGCTTTCTGTAACTTTGAGTAGAGCATGTCATCATGAACCTGATATTGTATTCTGAATGAATGAAAGGTATCTCAGCTGCTCAGGGATCCGAAGGCCCGGGTAGTTCTATGAACTTGCCCCCATCGCAAGCAAAGAAGTATGATTAATATTTTTGTTGTCATTTGGGAAAACCCTTGTTCTGCTAGTATTTCGGGTTTTATTTTCATTTTGCAATCAAGCTAACAGCTCCAAATTTGTTGTTTCCTGGTGCTTCCATGTCATATATAGTCAACCCAAAGGCAAATCAAAGGTTAAGAAAGAAGATCGAGGCAGCCTTTATCAGAAGATTCAGGCAAGCTTCTTCTTCTTTATATAAGAATTATTTTGGTTATTCTTTAAGTTGAAAGGATCTCACTGTTCATTATTGATATTCAATTCTAAACATTACACGTGTTTGATCGATTTCGTAGCCTCTATGTTCAGAATGTTACATGAACAACTTGGTTTGTGGTTGTCTGTCACTGATCAAAACAGCAATCAACAAGCTACTCTTATGCTTGTGGATTTTGTATTCATTTCTTAATGAAATGGATATAATTTTTATTTTTATTTTCTTTTGAACTTCGTACTCGAGTTGAAATTCAGCTACTTTCATCGTGTGCAGGCCCAGCGAGCTATACATAGGTATTTACATGCACAAGGAAGTTACCTCAGAATAGCAATAAATAACGCGTGTAAGTTTGCTTCTAACCAGTGCGTTGAAGGCGCAACCCTGGAAAATAGCACTTACTATGGGCAGGGCTTCGTCGGATCAGGAAATGCTGCCCTGCTGATGCCATATTTTTACCAGAACCAGCTGAACACGAGCCATGCATGTAATTCAATGGAGGCAGTTAATGCAGGTATTTCTGTTGAAATGCCATGGAGTAGTTTCCAAACCCCAACGACAGTTCAAGCTGGGACTGAGAACAGCTCCGTTTCAGTCGGGCATTCAACAGGTTCATATCTGGAAGGTTCCAAAACACTTCCTAGACAAGCAAGCGAGGGGGATGGGGCATCATATGAGGACCCCGTTGACAACTATTTGAATTGGGATGACACTTGCACAAACATCCTAGCTATCGACTATGGTCGCTTCGATCCGGACAGAGTTGCCGGGACCTCTAAATAACAGGCCAAAATAAATCATCAATCATCGGAATTTGGTTGGTCTGGCCAGTTTCAAGAATTTCTACCCTTGCATCAGGAGTAACCTCCCTACCTACCTATCTATGATGTAATTAACAGCCGTAAGACTGGATTGTGAAGACTTTTAGCAGTTAGTGTTTTGGTTTTTATTTATGAAGACAGTGCTTTGAATGTTTCAAGTAAATATTCCATTCACATACTCCTGTATTTTCTATCTGCTAACGCCCGTACCTCCTCCTAGGTCGGAATTTTGTTTCCTACTGAAATCTCTCAACCTTGGGATTAAGGTATTGCAAGATCCAGATTTAAATTATTTGTTTAAACAAAGGTGGATTTTGGCACGTGGCTGACGTCCTCCCCACCTTAAGCAAGGCAAGTTTTGATCTTGCGTGACAAGGTGTGCAAAACGAAATTTGATCTTGCATTAAAAGGCAATTTATCTATAGACTAAGAGTTACTGTCTCTAAAGTGCACTGGCAGAGCAGGCGGCGTTATTGAGGCCTGAGGGTACTCCTAACCTGCCTGGACAGTGTTGCCATTAAATATCTCTCCAGTTTCCATGAGAGGGCTAATTAATGAAACAAAGGAAGATGCATTCAAATTGTTTTGAAGATTTTTGGGAATTGCATTGCCTGCCATATGCACTTCTTTTATCAAAAAGAAAAGAGATACAACAAAATAGATCAATCACTACAACATTTCTAGAGCAACTGAAATGGTCAAAACATTTTACGCGCCCCAAATGAAGCTGCAAACCACTATCATGTCTTCTAACCTGGAAAAAACGTATGAAATAAAACAGGCCTTGATGGATTCAGGATATCATCCGAGTCTTTAATACAAGTTGATCAGCTAGAATTTAGCACGCGAGAAAGATGTGAACCAAGAGAATTTCCTCATGCTATGGAGCAGACACCAATAGCAACGTTTTAGTCTATCTTTACAGATGAGAAAAGGTAATGCACAAAGTAGAACGATGTAAGGAGACCAATGGTGCCAGTAGACAACATGATTGCAATTGCCATGATCAGTGAATAGCCCAGATAGAGTATGGCTGACACGGGTCCACTCAAACTCTGTAGGTCAAAGACCAGGTAATTGATGGAGTACAGAAAGACAAAGATAGAAACTGAACCGGAAGCAAAGAAAGCCTTCCACCACCACCGCCAATCCTCCACACAAAGATGCATGTAGGTAAGAACCACAGACACTTCAGCACAGACAATAACCAGGAGCAGCAGAACTATCAGCAAGAAACCGAATACATAATAAAACCGTCCAAGCCAGATGCTAGAGAGAATAAAAAACAGTTCAATGAAAAGGGTCCCAAAGGGGAGGGTTCCAGCACCCAGGACAAGCACCCATGATGGCAATTTACGTGCAGGAATTTCTCTTGGTATCTGGTTTGTTCTCACTGGGTATTGAATTGCCTCAGCTCGTGTCCCGATGAATCCTCCCAGGAGAGTGAGGGGCACTGAAATGCAGAACCAGAGGGCCAAAAGGACAAAATACAAGGAAATAGGAATAGCACCAGTACTATGGCTTCCCCAGAGAATGAAATTCAAAATTGTTAGGATAACAAAGACAATCCCAGGGAAGAAGGATGCAACTGACCAAGAGATGGACCTCCATCCTTCTGAAGTTCCTTTGATGGTTGTCCACATACATACTGCAGCATAGCCTGCAGCAATACCGAGGAAAAGATACAGAAGAATCATCCCTGTCAGCAGCATTCCTCGTGAAGCTGGCGACATGAAACCGAAGGCTGCAAAAACAATAGTAACTACTGCCATCCCTGTAATTTGAACACCATCTCCAACCATCACACAGAGAAGCTTTGGGCAATCTGGTTCTCTGAACACATCACCGACAACAAGCTTCCATCCAGAAAGCTCCTCATTCATCTGTGCTTGAGCTTCTTTGTCTAGTTCCTCGTACCGAGTCAAATCCCTTCTCACAGTCCTTAAGAAGATGACGAAAACAATACCAGCCAGGAAAAAGATCACCATGAGTGAGTTCAGGATTGAGAACCAGTGAACGCGAGCACCTTCCATCTTCAAGTATGCATCCCAACGAGATGGCCATCTAATGTCACTTTTCACAAATTCAACCACATAGGTGAAGGATATCCTCTCTTGCTCCCTTATGATCTGAGACTTGTCGAGGTCCGAGGGGCAGTCCGCAAGTGAGATGTTGTCATAGATATGGTGCTTTGTCATCACTTCAGGATCATACTTAACACTGCAAGGCACAACCACAAAACCAACAATCTCGAAACCAGATGCCTTCTTCTTATCAGATTCAGAAATCATACCCATGCCTTCTTCCCCAGTACCAATAACCTCAACACCACTCCCTTCATACTCATGAACCAACACAGTGAACTTGAGGTGATTGATTATATAATCATCATTACTATTTGGTGGTGTATACCCAACAGGGAAACCCGTCCACTGAATGTCAATTCCATTTTGCTTGGCATACCTCATCACAGGCAAATTATCTAAAATCATGTTCACTTGATATAGATCACGTGTTCTCTGCTTCAGAAGCTTAACCTCATGCTCACTCAAAGGCTTGGTAGTACAAAGGTAAACAGACTCATTCACGTTCATTCTAAACCTGTAAGGAGAGTTATCGATCTGATCTCCCATAAGAAGCTCCCCAAGATTCTCGGCACTTTTTTTTATTCCACCATGGGGTTGGCAATAAGGGAGACTGTAGTAGCTAAAAGGAAGCTCGGTTTCAATAGAAGTTAAGGAGTTAACTTTGGCAAAGATTTCATCCCCGGTTGAATACGTGTGCATGTAGCTACCAGGCAAATAAAACCCATTGCATGCTTTGCCAAACAAAACCAGAAGAAGGAAAGCCCAACAGATCATGGGCGTCCTCATTTTCAATACCAGCAAAAAAAAAGCCACTGGATTAAACAAAACAAAACAAAACAATTTTAACTCAGTACTCAACCCAATCTTATGCCGCAATGCACATCAATCAAACATGATTGGGTCAACACGCACGCAACAACAGAGTCATTTTCAAAATTCCACAACTCTTAGCCAATGATAGATCCATTAATTAACCATAAACTCGTATATCTATCGATACGAGCATCATCTTAATACAGTTAGATCTGATTAGGAAGCTTTACTTTAAAAAAAAAATCAATAGCAGATCAGATAATTAGAACTGCAGAGAGCAACGCAATTACTTATTTAAAATAAAAGAGTAAAAGCACATTCCAGACACCAAAACCGAATCCACCATGAAACAATACTAGCAACTCATCATACCCAGATCTACTAAAATCCATAGGTATAGCATAAAATTGACAATAAATTTGAGGAGGAGGTCCGTTACCTCAATCAGATCTAGAAAACTCGTAAACGGTTAGGGTGGAGAGAGATCGGATCCGGATTCGGAGATGCCCAGGGCGTTACGCAGAGCGCTCGCTCTTTCACTCGCGAAGTGGAAGATTCTTCTGTGGTTTTTTTTTTTTTGTTGTCTTGTCTTGTTTTGTGCGTGGGTGAACTGAAGATGGAGAAAGGGAAGAGAAATCACAGAAATGAAAAGGGGAAGCACGAATCCGGTGCGTGTGAGGTATGGTTTAGGCTAATCTGAAAGAGAGAATTATAGGGTTCCTTAAAGTGACGAGGGGTGCCTTTGTATTTAAAAATATGGTTTTAAATATTTTTTTATTTAAAAATAAATTATTTTTAATATAAATATATATAAAAAATTTGAAAATTTAAAAAAAAAATAAAATAAATTTTTAAAAAATATAATTAAAATTTAATATAAATATATATAAAAATTTTGAAAATTTAAAAATAAATTTTAAAAAAATATAATTTAAATTTTTTTTCTAAACAAACTTGAAATACTTTGAAAAAAAATTAGTTCATTCCATACTAGTTTATATATGAATTGGGTTAATTTAATTTAATCAACTTATCAATATTTTAAAATTCTCATAATTTTTTTTATTATTGATGAAGATTAAGATAACTGATAGAGAAAATGAATCAAGAACTTATTAAAAAGTTAATTTTGATATATCCCTTATTATAAAATCAAAAGAGTTATTGAAATGTAATCTTACAGTATATACTATATAGAGTATGTTTGGAAGTGTGATTATGATTATTTAAAAAAAAATTATTCTAAAATAAATTAAAAAAAAATATTTTTCAAAAATTATTTTGATATTACTGTTTCAAAATATTTTGTAAATATAAAAAATATATTAATTTAAAATAAAAAAATTCAATTTTTTGCAAAAGCGCTTCCCAAAACGTAATGTCAAACACGCTATATCATATTTAGTTGATCGTGAAAAAAATTAAAAAAATATTTTATTTTTAATATATATTATTGTTAAATTTACTTATTTAAAAAGTAATTAGATATTATTTTTTATTATAATTGATATTAAATATTGAAATTAATAATAGTATAATAATTCAAGTTATAATACATGGTTCGACTTGGTAGGTCAACCCAAGACCTAGACCAATTCAGGTTTTCAAAAAAATAAAGAAATAATTGACCTAACTAGTCTCGATCAAAAACTCGAGGAGACTCATGACAAGGTCAACCCAAAGTAAAATCTAAGTTAAAAAACCATTGATTTTTTTTTTTTGTCAAAACAATGTCATTCTTATTATTTAAAAAAAAAAGGGGGATCAACACAAATTGGCCCTCCTAACTTGTAACTCAAGCATTATCTTAAGTTGATCTCGAGTTAAATTTTAAAACTATAATAATAATTATTTTTATTTTTATATATTTTAATTAAATAATTTTAGAATTAAGATTTTTTTACAAAAATATTTTAGAAATAAAAATTAAAAAAAATATAGTCTTTAAAGACATATTCATTTGGTACCTTCTATTTTATAAATGTAAAAATTCACTATAAAATTGTTTAAAAAGCATATTTATTTTTATGTTTTTGTCACTATCTTTTCAATCGAGCATTTTTATTTTCACATTGTCTCTATCTTTTTTATTGGAGTCATTAGTTTTACTTTTGTATTTTAATAAAAAAATCTAAAAAATTATTATGTTATTTTATGTCTAAAAATTTTTGAAAATGAAAATAAAAAGGAAAACATGGTGAGATGTTTCTTATGCATTATTGGGAGATAATTACAACAACAAAAAAAATCAGTAAGTCATTATGGCCTTATACTCATTTTATTGTGGATTGAAATAGTATAATGATTATTTTACCTTACTCAAACAAAATTAATTAGTTTGTTATCAAGAATAATACAATTTTTCCCACATAATTCATTGGTAAATGTCAAATTGATTTGGATAAATCGATCTCATCATGTTTTTTAGTACATTAAAATAACTTAATTATTCTTAAAAGCAAAATAAATATTAAATTTAAGTCAAGGAGTTTTTTCATCTTATCAATTTTTTAAACACAATAAAATGATAACAATACTTTTAAAATCAAAATTTCTTTAACATGTATCAAGGGGTATTTTCATCTTTTTATTATGGTTTTTTTTTTATAATGAGATTCACTTAAGTGTTATTTGATAATTTAACAAACATAAATATTATTAAAAAAAAAATGGTTGATGCTTGCGCCTTCCATTCGTAGGTAGCATATATGGTCACAGCATTTGATTTGGTAATAATGATTTTTTCTTTTCTTTTTTTTCTCCTCCTCGATTTCCATGTCTAACCCTTTGAATTTTCAGAGCAATCCTTTAATTTGATTTTCCTTTACATTTGATCCATGTTCTTTCTATTACAATTTATTTATATGAAATAATTTATAAAATTAAAATTTGTTTTCAATTTCATCCCCATTTGAATTTTTTTTCATATGTCAGATTTTTTTTTATTTTTTTTTAAATTAAGTTAATTTTTTAAACTTAACCCTTTTTTATGATTTTATCCTTCTTCAGTGTTTTCCAATAATGTTTTATCCTCATTCTTTTACTTGATAGTTTTTTTGTTTTGGTAAATTTTTTAAATTGATTTTTTTATTTTATCCTTCAATATTAAACTGGTTAAAAATTGAGTTTCTTGATTGAGCGTATGTATAGAATTTCATAGATTGCGAGTTTAGCAGATTAACATAGTTTTAGAAGATTTACCTGAATTTACATACCTTTTTTTTAAACTCATGTTTTTTCAATTTCATTCTTTCGCATTTATTTAATTAGAGATTAGGCTTGTTATTTTTTTTATTTTTTTTCTATTGGATTTTTTACTGATTTTAAAAATGATTCAAGCTATCCCACCCTTCAGCATTAAGTTTTATAATAATTAAACTTCATAGTTTTATTTAATATGTTTTTGATGAGATTACCCTTGTATCACAATTAGATCGTGAATTTTGCATGTAAAAGTCTAAGTGAACCTAAGAGAGGGTGGATTAGGTTACCAATTAAAAACTTCTCCATAGCTTAAAGTATAATACAACATAACCTAAAGATCAAACCAAATAAGTAACTTAAGTATCAATAGAGACAAATTTAAATAAACATTGAAACAATCAACACTTTAAGATGACCATAAATAAATAGAAAAAAGAGTTAAGAGATTAAGCGCTGAGATTTACATAGAGTTTCGAATAGTCACCTACTCCTCTCTATGAACCACTGCTCAAGAGTTTCATTAACACTCACTGAGTCTACTTCATAAGTAAAACTTGGCCTTTACATAATTTTTTTCACATATTAAGTATTGAAACCTTTCTCAATCTTTTTTGGAGTCTAAGATCATATTCAATCATTTTACGGGATCAAGATCAAATTCAATCTTTTTGCACAGGCAAAGGATGAAACTTAACACTTAATCCTCTAACGAGTAGAAGATTAAAAAAACCCCTTTATCACTGATACTTGTAAATGGACAAGTATTAAACCATTTAAATAGTCTTTAAAAGGTTTTTTTAAGTGTTTAAGTATCACTTATACTTTCCATAATATTACCCTCTTAATATAATTGAATGGAATACAAATAAAGCACTTGAAGAAATTTTACCAATAATAATTCAACCTTGTTTCTAGATAAATCAAAAGTAAGGCTGAAGTTGCAAGAGGTTGTTAAGAGTCAAAATACAATTCTAATTTTATCTTGAATGTCTTTAATTATTTTGCTGAAGTAAGGGTATTTATGGGGCTAAAAGATTAAATTAGCCATGAAGCACACTTTTCAAAATATTTTTATTTGTCTGTTAAAGAATTGGTTAGATCATTGCTAAAATTGGTTAGACCATTTTACTAAATGGTAACTTGATTTTTAAATTAGCTAGACCGATTTAGCTACTAGAAGAATTCTTTTGTTTTATGTACTTTGGTATTTCCTTGTTTTCTTATGTTTTTTAAGGTTTGTTTAGGTTTTGTAAGTACGAAAAATGATTCCTAAATGACTTGAAAGTTATTTAGCAAAACATTCTTTAAAAAATCTTAATCTTTTAAGTTGAAAGTCATAATTGTCTCAAGATTCTTGTTTGAAGTCGAAAATCATTGCGATGACCTTTAAAAATTAGAAGAAGAAAAAAATAGATATCTAGTATCTTATTTTTAGATGCAAAAGTCATGTTTAAATAATTGTCATATGATATTATAGTCACTAGAAATCCTAACTAGTCAATAAAGATTCTATTATCCGGGACTAGTTACACTAAAAGAAAGATATTATTACCCTTAAAGCATCCTACTTGAGGTAGGCTGTATTATTAATTTTGTCTTAAATTGTTATGGGTTGTTGTGTTATATTATCAATGGTTTACTTATATTATTTTTTACTCTAGCATCAATAAATATCATGTTTGATATTTTTTACTATGGCATTAATAAATACTGAGATTGATATTTTTATTCTAGCATCAATAAATATAAGGGTTGGTATTTTTAACTAGTATTAGTGAATATTTCTAACTCCAATGTTAGTTAATACTAGAATCAATTTACCTCAAACAATATTGGGTTAAGTTATAAGATAGACATTGAACCCACAAGAATAGCAAAAATAGAATTTGAACCAACCTTCTTATTGTTTATTTTCAGAGATAAAAGAAATGAAATAATGAGTTTGATTTTATTTTTTTATACATAGGTCCAATGAGCCATTTATTTTTGGGCAAACTTTTAATGTACTTGATAAAATTATTATCAAGGCTAAAAAAAATGCATCTTTTAATGTTGAAAACACAAGCATATATTTTATATACTAATAATGATATTTTTTATGCTAAGTTACATAAAAAGATATTTTTTAGTCTTGGTCATATGCAATTTTTAAAGAAAAAATGAATTTTTTTGGCATTCTTTATTTGTTCTTTTTTATGTTAGTTGTTCCAACATAAATAAAAATAAAAATAAAATAAAATCATGCATAACACATACACCCATTCTTTACCAATTCCCTCTCACACATTTCTAATTACACATTTACAATTTAAATTACAAGAAAACACATAATGAACACAACAATATAAATAAAATCCTTCCAAGCTCTAAAAATCCACCTCTAAAGGCAAATGAAATAGCTAGAATTAAGCTCCAAAAATTCACCTCTACAAGCAAATAATATAGTTAGAATTAACTAAAATATCATTGGAATAGTGGCGGCATATTGTGGCGTGTGGGTGACACGCATAACCATGAATGACAATATGTACAAATGATGCTTTATGTATCGGAAGGCACGTGATGGTCAGGATCGGGTAGCTCTTCCTCTCCTATTTACTTCTTTGTTAGCAGTGCAGTTCATTATCACCTGCAAACAAAAACATCACACATGCAAAGTTTTGAATTTTATGTTTTACACAGATCTTTTTTTTCTAGTTTAGGAGGAAAATGAAGACTGGCTTATGAAAATCAAAGAAATAAAGACTAGCTTATGAAAATTAAAGGAATGACAATGGAGATGGAAATATGCTAATGACTAGATTGTGTTTGGTTTATGGGTGATATGCAAGTGGTGTCAGGTTGAAAGTTTGAAGTAAAGGATAAGGAAGTTATCATTAAGTATGTTTTAGCTTCAGGTTTAATAGGTCTATGATGGTTTTTTGAGTCTTAATCGATTTATCTTTTGGTGTTGAAGGTGCGATGAAGGAAAAAGTCATGGTGGGCGAGCTATTAGTCCATGGCTGGGCTGCTAATAGGGTAGTGGAGACGAAGTTATTGCTTATGAAAGAAAGGTTGGCTTAAAAAGGAGGAGGAGAGCTTGGCATCATAAGGGGCATTGGTTTAAAAAAATGAGGGAGCGAAGGGGCAGTTGGTCTAGGATGTGGTTGAAAAGAGAGAAAAATAAATAAAGGCTTAGGGTTTTAATTTGTCAATCACAATAAGGAGTGGTTGACTAGGAGTCAGGAGAAAAAGAAAAGGCAATAAGTCTTGTCTTTTTTAGGAAGAAAATGAATAATATTTTAGGTCTTTTTAATTTATTTTTTTTAGGGTTTTCACTCCCTCGTAATTTTTTGGTATGTTTTGATTAGTACTTAAAAATGTATTTTTATCAAGGTTTTATATCAATATTTTGCACTTAAAGTATTAATAATAATAACAAGTCTGATACTATAAGATACCTTTAATTTATGATAAATATTCATCTTAAATGCAAGCCTATCACATAAATAAAAGGATTGATTGATGAGTTTAAGTATTGAAATTGAAAGGATAAAGAGAGGGTCAAACTTTAAAAAGAGATGTTGGTTTAACCTAAATTGAAATATCGTTCGGTCATTGGGTCATATCTGAAACTGTAAATCTTGGATTTAAGTCTGCTCTATATGAATAAAAAGCTAACATAGGCCTAAAACATTCATGCGGAAGGTAAGACTCAATTATGCTGTTTGGAAGTCCAAATCTTAGCAACAATGAAGAAGTTCGAATATATCCTGCAGCCTAAACACTATTCAATATTCAGCCTATATCTCGAGTTCTAGAAGTCCAAATGAACTCAATGTTTTTTCTTGGAAAGCTGAGACAATTTTCTAGAACTTTCATGATTTAAATCTGTTCAAATTCTGACATTATCAATGATATTTTGTCCATACAAGAAGATAAGGATTGTCATCAAGTTAAGATGTGGCCGCCCACTCAATAATTAGTCATCAAATCAATAGTTCTAAATTTTAGCCTATAAAAAGAGACATTTGCCATACATTTAGGCATCTTCATTTTCATATTAAGATCATGTTCTTACTCTCTCTTTATTGCAATGCTTAATTTTTGTGTATATTAATCTCTTGTTTATGCTTCTCATTTCCTTTTCTTTACTTAGTTCAATTTAATCTTATTTATGTTCTTATCTTATTTATTTATGTTTCTCTCTTTTATTATATTTAGTTAAATTTATTATGTCAAGGTAAAAAGATTATACTAATGATGTAAGAATTAGTATAAACTCAGCATGGACCTTATTGTTTGAGACTAATATTTTTTGTATTTATTATCTTATTCACTCTTAATACTTTGTTTGTTAAATGCTTACTCTAGATTTATGTTATATAACCCTTGGTACAACAAATACTTGACACATTCATAGTTCAAATTGTATGGTATAACCGACACCTGTGCTATGAAAGGAATTTGATTTATTGTTAATATAAGTTATAATCATGAATACCTAACAACATTTACAAGTATTAATATTATTTAAATAAAATAAGTAATGTAATAATGTTAATAATTTATAATCTGATTGGAACCTTCTTTATGTGTAGTTTCTAGTTGAGTAATAAAAATATATATTATACTTGTTTGAAATACCATTAGTGAATCCTCTAACCTTAACAATTATTTTTATCATTATTTAATCCTTATATTAATATCACATCTCAAAGCTCTTTTTATTATTATTATTGTTGTTGTTGTTGTTGTTGTTGTATTATTATTATAGTTAACCTCTTTGTGGTTTGACCTGGTCTTACCAGGTTACTTATTACTTCGACACTCTTACACTTATGAGAACATATTAATCTTTTGGTCGTGTTAAGTTTTTGGTGTCATTGCTGGAAAGGTAAATTCTTGTACAAATTATAGTATTTATTTCATTTTCTCTTTTCACTTTTCTTGTATCTAACTTTGTTTTTTTGTTTTCTTTTATTTTCTTCTTCTGTTTATTTTATTTCTACACGTGCATGAGAGTTTGGTCACGCATATTAAGTGGTAGACTTTGCAGGGTATCCTCATCATTTTCAAAAAATATGGCCAAAGAAGATAATCAATAACTTCATAATGAGAATAATGAGAATAACCGTGTTAGAACACTTAGAGACCATATGAATCCCACTAAAACAAGTGCATCATCATGCATAGTTTTCCCCTCTGATGCATCTTATTTTAATTTTAAGTCAAGCATTATTCAACTTTCACTTTCTTTTCATGGCTTAGATTTAGAAAATTCATACTTGCATTTAAGGGAATTTGAGGAGGTCTATAACACCTATAATAACTTAAATTGTAACATGAATACCATCAGATGAAAGCTTTTTTCTTTTTCATTAAAAAATAAAGGTAAAACATGACTATAAAATTTAAAACCAGAATCTATTCGTGCTTGGAATATAATACAACAACAATTTTTAAAAAAGTTTTTTCCATCTCACAGAACAAACTCTTTCAAAAGACAAATCATTACTTTTACTAAAAAACTAGGAGAAATATTTTATCAATATTAAGATAGGTATCGAGACTTGTTTAATACTTGCTCTCATCATAGTTTTGAAGATATTCTTGCAAAGTTCATATCTGCTCTTAGTTTCAAAGAGAAAGGTAAGTTTTTAACGCAAATCTCAAGGGGCAATATAATACAAATGTAAGTAGTTCTGGAAGCCAATATATGGATCAAATCAAATCAGTCATCACTGTTTGTAGTGGTAAGGTTATTAAAAAACCCACTCTTGAACCTTATGAGAAAGATGATAAGTCAATTTATAAGGGTAAGAAAGGTGTTAAATCTGAATATTGCAAAGAAAAGAAAGATTCCCTACCAGCACTTTTATTTTCTTATGTCGTGACTGAATAAAGAAAAGTCAATCACAACTCTAAAATTTTCAAAACTTTCAACAAGGGTTAATATACCTTTAATAGATGCTATTAAACTGGTTCCTTCTTATGCTAAATGTTTTAAAGATTTGCGTACTGTGAAGAAAAAACTAAATGTGAAAAAAAAAGCCTTTTTAGCAGAACAAGTAAGTGTCATTCTTCAAAACAATAATGATTTAAAATATAAAGATCCTAGTTATCCTATAATTTCTTACTTTATTGGAGAACATAGAATTAAAAAAGCTTTACTTTATCTTGGAGTTAGTGTGAATTTATTTTCATATTCAGTTTTTCAAAATCTCAATCTAGGTGAGTTAAAACTAATTTCTATAACTCTCTTAGGTGCTGATAGATCTATAAAAGTGCTTAGAGGAATAGTTATGGATGTGTTAGTACAAGTCGATAAATTCATTTATCCTGTGGATATTATAATTTTGGACATGTAACCTATTAAAGCATATAATTCATTTCCTGTTATTTTAGGACGTCTATTTCTTGCAACTTCTAATGCATTGATCAATTGTAGGAATGGACTAGTATTATTTGAAAACATGACATTGGAGATGAATATTTTTAACATTTACAAGCAACCTAGAGATGATAATGATGACTCAATTTTGCTATTTGAAAGTCCAAATCTTAACAATAATGGAGAAGTTTGAATCTATACTACAAGCTAGACACTATTCAGTATTCAACCATATCTTGAGTTATAAAAGTCCAAATGATCTTAATTTTTTTTTGTTGGAAAGCTAGGATAATTTCCTAGAAATTTCATGAAGTCTGTCCACCTTCTCATGTTAGCAATGATGTTTTGTTCAGGTAGGAAAATAAGAATTGTCATCAAGTTAAAAGTTGGCCACCCATTTAACAATTAATCACCAAATCAATAGTTCCAAATTTTTACCTATAAACGGAGGCATTTGACATTCATTTAGGCATCTTGGTTTTTAAATCAAATCATGTTCTTGCTCTTTTTCTTTATATTTTTGTAATGTTTAAGTTTTGCTTTCTTTAATCTCTTATTTATGCTTTTCATTTTTTTTCTTTACTTAGTTAATTTATATCTTATTTATGTTCTTATCTTGTTTATTTATGTTTCTCTTCTTTTATTGTATTCAGTTAAGTTTATTATGTCAAAGTGAAAAAGTTACACTAATGGTGTAAGAATAAATATAGTGTAAACTCAACATGAACTTTAATGTTTGATACTAACATGTTTTGTATTTGTTATCTTATTCACTCTTAATACTTTACTTGTTAGATGATTAATCTAAATTTATATTATATAACATTAGGTACAATAAATATTTGACACTTTTATAACCTAGTTGTATGATGTAACTGACACTTATGCTATAAAAAGAACTTGATTTGTTGTTAATATAAGTTATAATCTTGAATCCCTAACAATATTTACAAGTATTAGCATTATTCGAATAAGATAACTAATGTAATCATGTTAACCATTTATAATCTTATTGGAACCTTCTTTACATGTGGTTTTTAGTTGAGTAATAAAAAAAGTTTATACTATATTTATTTGAAATACCATTAGTGGATCCTCTAACCTTGATATTTGTTTTTATTATCTAATCTTTACATTAATCTTATATCTCAAAGCCCTCTTTAACTTATTGTTGTTATTGTTGTTGTACAGTTAATCTTCATGTGGTTCGACCCCGGTCTTGCCAGGTTATTTATTACTTTGACACTCCTACATTTAGAAAAAGACATCAATATTTTGGTCATGTCAAACCACATACAGAACCACTTCCTCGTCCAAATAATTAAAATGATATAATAGAAATTTAATATTGCCTCGAATAAAATATATGTAACTAAATTAAATTCAACATGGTATTAAATTCCTTCATTTATAAAAGTGACTAAATTGAATCCATCATACTATTGAAATTTCTTCATTACTTGACTTTAAGAATTCAAATAAAATACCCTAAAGCATAACATAAGAATGGAATACCAATTTAGCAAAAGAATGGCAAAATAAAAAAAATGTATATTATATTCCTTTCCAAAATTTTATCACGATGATAAGTATTAATTTTAAATAAAAAATAAGGCATCAGATCAACTAAATCCTGCTAGGTGGGGTCGGACCTAAAAATTAATGTAATATTAAGGTAAAATGATTTGCATGACAAATAGAGTGACAAGATAATAAATACAAATTTAATAAAACTATTATTCCCATTTATAATTAAGTTATCGAATAACTTAACAAGGCAAATTGATCAACTCATTCCAAAACAAGACATTGCAAACTAGCCAACTCATACTAATCCCATCAAATAGGGAAACTCATCAACTCACATCAATTTCATCAAATATGGCTACTCAACTCACACTAATCTCATCAAGACATCAACTTCATCAAAAATGGAAAATTGGTCAACTCACACTAGTCCCATCAAATAGGGTAAATTGGTCAACTTAGCCTAAAATAAAGCACTAGTCTCATCAAATAAGGCAAATTGATTAGCTCACACTGGTCTCATCAAACAGGGCAAATTAGTTATTGCAAGGTAATGTCAAATGATGTCTTTTAACCTCTTGAGAGGAATTAAAAAAGGAAGGGATTTTGAGTTTCATCATAAAATTAAATCAAATAAGCAACTCAAGTATTAATAAAGATAAACTTAAATAAACATTGAAAAAATCAACACTTTAAGAAGATCATAAATAAATATAAAAGAGAGTTACGAGATTATGCACTAAGATTTTTATAGAGGTATGAACAATCGCCTACTCCTCTCTCTAAACCACCATTCAAAAGTCTCTCTAACACTGCTTAGTCTACTTCATGGGTGAGACCAAGCCTTTACACATTGTTTTCATATGTTAAAGATTGAAATCTTTCTCAATCTTTTTTAGGGTTTAAGATCAAATACAATCATTTACAAACTCAAGATCAAATTTAATCTTCTTACACAAGCTAATGATGAAACTTAACACTTAATCCTCTAACAAGTGCAAGAATAGAAAACCTTTTCTCACTAATACTTGTAAATAAATAAGTATTAAACCACTTAAATAGTCTTTAAGAGGTTTTTTCAAGTGTTTAAGTGTCACTTATACTTTCCATAATATTACCCTCTTAATAGAATTGAATGGAATACAAATGAATCACTTAAAGAAACTTTACCAATAATAATTCAACCTTGTTTCTAGATAAATCAAAAGTAAGGCTAAGGTGGTAAGAGGTTGTTAAGAGTAAGAATATAATCATAATTTTACCTTGAATGTCTTCAATTATTTTGCTAAAGAAAGGGGTATTTATAAGGCTAAAAGATCAAATTATCCATTCAACACACTTTTTAAAATATTTTTGTTCGCTAAACAATTGGTTAGATCATTGTTAAAACTGGTCAGACTATTTTACCAAATGGTAACATAATTTTTAAATCAGTTAGATCAATTTAGCTACAAAAAAAATTCTCCTATTTTGTGTACTTTGGTATTGTCTTAGTTTTGTTATGTTCTTTTGAGTTTGTTCAAGTTTTATAGGTATGAAAAATGATTCCTAAATGACTTGAAAGTTATTTGGCAAAACCTTCTTTAAAAAATCTTGATATTTTAAATTGAAAGTCTTTATTGTTTCAAGATTCTTATTTAAAGTGGAAAATTATTATTACATCACTTCATGTATCCATACCTTGCTTTTTTGATGGTTTTTGTCGCACTTGACATCTCGGTAACCTTTAAAAATTAAAAGAAAAAAATAGATATTTAACATCTTCTTCTTAGATGGGAAGGTCTTGTTTAAGGAGTTGTCACCTAGTATTGTAGTCATTAAAAATCCTAGCTGGTCTATAAAGATTTTCTAGTCCGGGTCTACTCGCATATAAAAAAAAATATCATTACCTATAAAGCATCCTATTTAAGGTAGGTTGTATTGTTGGTTTTATCTTAAATCGTTATGGATTATTATGCTATATTATTAATGGTTTGGCTGTAATATTTCTTACTCTAACTTCAATAAATATCAGGTTTATTATTTTTGACTTTGGCAGTAGTAAATACCAAGAATGATGTTTTTTATTTTGGCATCATTTAATACCAGGGTTGGTTTTTCTAACTGGTATTAATGAATATTTCTGAATCTAACATCAATTAATTCTAATGATGAATCAACTTATCTTAAACAATCTTAGGTTGAGTTTTGAGATAGACATTGAACCTCAAGAATAGCAAAAATAAACTTTAAACCCTTTTAAAAATCTTCTCATTATTTATTTTCAAAGATGAAAAAATGATGAGTTTGATTTTAATTTTTTATATACAGGCCCAATAAGCCATTTATTTTAGGTCAAACTTTTAATAGACTTGATACACTTATTATCAAAGTAAAAAAACAATGCATCTTTTAATGTTAAAAACACAAACATCTTTTTTATTATGCTATTTATGATACTTTTCTATGCTATATTATACAAAGAGATATATTTTTAGTCTTGGTCATGTGTAATATTTTAAGAAAAAATGATTTTATTTGGTATTCTTTATTTGTTCTTTTTTATATGTTAATTATTAACACAAATAAAAAAATAAAAAAAAATCATGCATAACGTATACACTCATTCTTTATTTGTTCCTTTTTATATGTTAATTGTTAACACAAATAAAAAAAATAAAATCATGCATGATATACACTCATTGTTTACTAATTCACACTTACACATTTTTAATTAAACACTTACCATTTAAATCACAATCAAACACATAATGAACATATCAATGTAAATAAAACCCTTCTAAGCACAAAAAATCCACCTCCAAAGCCAAATGAAACTCTTAGAATTAACTAAAACATTGTTAAAACAATGTCAGTGTATGGCAACGCGTGGGTGACACGCACAACCGAGGATGGCAAGGTGTGTAAATGATGTTATGATGTATTGAAAGATGCGTGATGGATTGGATTAGGAAACTCTTCCTCTCCTCTTTATGCTAACGGTGAAATTCATTATACCTGCAAACAAAAACATCACAGAAGAAAAGTTTTAGATATTATTTTTTACGTATATCCACTTCTTTGGTTTAGAAGGAAAATAAAGGTTAGCTTGTGAAAATCAAAAGAATGGCA
The DNA here is from genome assembly GCF_000495115.2 of Populus euphratica. Lineage (NCBI taxonomy): Eukaryota > Viridiplantae > Streptophyta > Magnoliopsida > Malpighiales > Salicaceae > Populus > Populus euphratica. The sequence goes on from NW_011500326.1 coordinate 112,968, forward strand.
ATGGAGATGAAAATCTACTAATGAGAGGGTCATGTTTTGTTTGTGGGTAGTGTGTAGATGGTGTCAGGTTGAAAGCTTGAATTAGAGAAAAGAGAGGTTATCTTTGGGTATGTTTCAACTTTAGGTTTAACGGGTCTATAGTGGTTTTATGTTTCTTAATTGGTTGATCTTCTAGTGTTGACCGATCGAGGTGGCTAATATTAGATTGTTGTTTATAGTGGTTCGACCGTGTGAATTAGTGGCGATTCAGTGCTAGTTTAATAGGTTGAAGGTGTGATGAAGGGAAAGGTTGTGGTAGGTGAGTTATTGATCCACGACTAGGCTATTGATGGGTGATGGAGCTAAAGTAGTTGCTTGTGGAAAAGAGGCTAGCATGAGGATGAGGGAGGAGGAGGAGGAAGAGAGCTTAACATAGTGAGTGGCTTTGGTTTCAAAAAAAAAATTAAGGGAGAAAAAGGGCAGTTAGTCTAGGTAGCGCTGAAAAAAGAGAAACACAAATAAAAAGCTTAGTATTTTTATTTGTTGATCATAGTGAGGGACATTCTTAGTTTATGAGGAGTGGTTGGCAATGGGGGAAGAAATGGCAACTGGTCTTATCTTTTTTCTTTTATATTTTTTTGAGGAAGAAAATGAACAGGGTTTTAGGTCTTTTTTATTTTTTTTAGAGGTTTTTTTATATAATATCATGGTCGCACAAATTAATTACACTAGTTTAAAACACCACACAAGATAATATAGCGCAAACAAAAGGTTGATCCCACGAGAAAGGTTCAAGTTAGATTTTTATGCTATATAATATGCAACTGGGAGGGTTGTGAAGTTATCTTGGCTCAAGTAAAAGAAAATAGACAACTATCAAGCAAAATTAAATAAAATTATAAAATTATCAAGAGAACAAACCTTGGTTACAAGTAAACATCCACCTACAAAAATCAAAATTGATCATGGAATCGAGACATCAATTTATATTATGAATATTTAACTCTTCTTAATATTTAGTTAACGGATTTGTCATATAACTAACCCTAACTATCAAACAATCCTAGTGTCTACACTAATAATTTAATTCAATTATAGCCTTAAAAACTAGATAAGTTGATTAATCAAGAAAACATAATTATCCACAGTCTATGTTTGATTTGATTGAATGTTTTTCCTAAGATTAATAATGTAGATCCACCATAATTATTAAACTCAGTTGCTTCACAAGTTTATATACCGAAACTTCGGTTTTGATATCAAACTTAGCAATAAATTGTCTATAATAATAACTTAGAGTCCGCTCTAGCAATTAAAATAAACAATCATAGAAAAAATATGCATAGGAGAACAAATACATTCATCATATAAACTAAAAAGAAAAGGTAAAATAAATCTCAAAATTTATAAAATCCAAAGGTTTTTGTGTCCTTGCAACCAAGAAAAAGAATTTAGCCTTGCATGTTTGTTGAACAACTAATCAAAAAGAAGGAGAAATGCATGATTTTGGGTTTCTTAGAAGAAAAGGAAATTTTTCTCTTCTTGATCGGCTGCCCCTTTCTCTTCTCTCATTCTTTTTATATCCTAGAAAACCCTAGTCTCTATTTTATAAAATAATCCCCCCTAAAGTAGACAATTTACATTTAAGTACTTAAATAACTATTTTTCTAAAAAAGCAGCAATAGTCATGTATGAAATCTTTAAGCTTTGACTTAGAGGAACTAAATTGTTGAAATAAAAACTTGGATGTCGGTTTAGATGCTTTGAAATGTAATTTGGACTCGTTTCTTCATGAAATTTATTTATTGACAGAATTCAGTTATCATCTTTGAAAAATCATATCTCTCTCGTATGGCTGAAATTTGGATTGTTGATATATCCTTAAGTCAGGAATCCAAAAAAAATCAGTTTGCATCAATTGGAATTCTGTAGTTCCAGATAGGCAAGTCGGAATGGCCGATCAACATGGACAAATTGCAAGATTTGACTTTGAAAGCTGTGATTTTCATGTTTTTCTTATTTTATTTTCTTACCTTAGATTTTTATAAAGGTATGGGTGTTAGCTTTTTAATGCTACTAGAATCACTTCATTTTGATCTCTAAAGCTCATGCTCTGCACAAAACATCGACTGGAGTTCAAATCTGTCAATTACCTCTAATTTCTTCTTTTTGCATCGTTCATCCAAAAGTACCTTCAAAATATATAATAAAGAATATCAAGGCATTTTAAATATAAAATATAGGTAAAATATTAGTTAAATATGGATGAAACTATCATATGATATGGTTGCATCAGATTTTCACTATGCTCTCATGATTATTTTTTTTGTATGCTCTTTTTTTTATATGCCTCCATCCCTTTTTTTGTCAAATGAGGTATGTATTTATAGTAAAAAGTTTCAAAGTTCCAAATAAACACAAACTCTATCTTTTTTTTTCAAATTTAAATTTGTTTAAAATTTAAAATCAAAAAGGTTAATTGAACATATTCTAATAATCTTTTTCAAATTGAAGATTAGGACAAAAGGACAAAAGCACATTATAGTCCATAGTTTTCTCATAAATTGAAAAATTACACCTCTAATTGTAATTAATCATTAATCTTTTAATATTTAATTTTTAACCC